>NC_077228.1:17163061-17183061 GCF_027887165.1 Monodelphis domestica
GTGGCCCTGAAAGAAAGGTGTGACTGTGGCTTAGAAGGAACCAGATGAGACCAGATCATAGAGTGAGGAGGACCAGAAGAACAATCTCAGAGATGGAAGGTGCCTCAGAGGTCAACTTTACCAACCTGTATCTGTCTGACAAAGAACATCTCCTGGGCCATGTCTGACAAGTGGTTAGTCAACCTCTATGTGAGCAGCATACTCTTTGGTACTTTGCCTGCTCAGCCATCTTGGGTAACATAATTAATATAATTATAGTAACAATATAATATAATATGATATGATATATTATGTGATATAATAATGCAATATGATATATAATACAATAAATATAATACCATATGATATAACAATATAAAATAACATGATATAACAAAACATAATATATTAGATATGATATAACATAACATAGCATAACTCAATATATGATATGATATAATATGGTATAATATTATATAACCTAATATAATATAATAAATATAACATAATATAATATGATATATGATATGATATGATATAATTAATATAAATAATTAATATAATATGATATGTTATTATACCTGCAGCCACCCAGTGACCTTTTGGCTAGTTGGAATGGGTAGGCATGACCTGAATACCGTTTATTCCCATATGGACTCTAGCCAGAATAATCACTAAGCTCCAGGGAGTCTCAGTGACTGCCTGTAGGAGAAGGCTTTGTTTATGAACACCTTGATTCAAAACTAGTTTCTTTCTGTAGGAATGGAACCACTTTATCTGAATGTCTTGCCAAGAAGATCTTGAAAGCTAGTCGATAAAAAAGAGCCTCTAGCTGGACAAACATAAGTAGCCTGAGTTCTAGTGAGGAATATGACCAGAAGCCTGTGTCTGACTAGAAAGAAAATATGAGGCAGGTTTCAAACTCAGGTCTCTGCTATCTTCTATTCTCTGAACTCTCACTTGCCTGAGAAGAGGCATAGCCCCATTCATGATTTCTTTCTTTTCTCCTCTGGAGGGACATGTGGTCAACCCTCTCTCTCTCTCTCTCTCTCTCTCTCTCTCTCTCTCTCTCTCTCTCTCTCTCTCTCTGATATGCCCTTCTTCTCTTTTAGAGGATGGGTCAGTTAGGAATATTGTAGTTCCTGAATATCTCTGGGAATATTATTACTTGTCTAGCAGACAGAGGAATGATCAGTTTTCTGATTCTCCCCTTTATCCTCCTCTCTGACAAAAGGTAGGAAATCCTAGTGAATTTGTGTCAGGTAAGGAGAAACAAGGCCTAGGAGAGACATCCACTGTCATATTTTAGAGTAGAATATAAAAGGAAAGGGTTAGGTTTAGACCATATTTCAAATCTGCTCTTGAGTCTTTGCTACCTCAAGGTAACCATGGATGAGTCATTGACCTTACCTAGATTATCCTCAGTATCTTTAGCTTTAAAAATTATAAAAACCCCCAGAAGAAAACTAAATTAGAGATCCTAAAAATTAAGGGAGAAATTAATAAAATTGAAAGTGAAAGAACTATTGAACTAATAAATAAGACTAGAAGCTGGTATTTTGAAAAAAACAAACAAAATAGACAAAGTACTGGTCAATCTAATTAAAAAAAAGGAAAGAAGAAAACCAAATTAACAGTATCATAGATGAAAAGGGAGACCTCCAATGAAGAGGAAATTAAGGCAATTGCCCAATTATATGGCCATAAATATGCCAATCTAGGTGATATGGATGAATATTTACAGAAATATAAATTGCCTAGATTAACAGAAAAAGAAATAGAATTCTTAAATACTCCCACATCAGAAAAAGAAATCAAACAGGCCATCAAAGAACTCCCAAAGAAAAAATCCCCAGAGCCTGATGGATTCACAAGTGAATTCTATCAAACATTCAAAGAACCGCTAATTCAAATACTATACAAACTATTTGACATAATAAGCAAAGAGGGAGTTCTAACAAATTCCTTTTATGACACAAATATGGCACTGATTCCAAAGCCAGGCAGGTCAAAACCAGAGAAAGAAAACTATAGACCAATCTCCTTAATGAACATAGATACAAATATCTTAAATAGAATACTAGCAAAAAGATTCCAGCAAGTCATCACAAGGAATATTCACTATGATCAGGTGGGATTTATACCAGGAATGCAAAGATGGTCCAATATTAGGCAAACCATTCACATAATTACCATATCAACAAGCAAACCAACAAAAATCACATGATCAACTCAATAGATGCAGAAAAAACCTTTGACAAAATACAACACTCATTCCTATTGAAAACACTAGAAAGCATAGAAAGAAATAGAAGGTTTTTTACTAAAAATAATAAACAGCATTTATCTAAAACCAAGATCCAACATCATCTGAAATGGGGATAAACTAGAAGCCTTCCCAAAAAGACCAGGAGTAAAACAAGGATGCCCATTATCACCTCTATTATTTAACATTGTAATAGAAAAACTAGCTGTAGCAATTAGAGAAGAAAAAGAAATTGAAGGCATTAAAATTGGCAACAAGGAGACCAAGCTGTCACTCTTTGCAGATGACATGATGGTCTACTTAACAAATCCTAGAGAATCAAACAAAAAGCTAGTGTAAATAATCAACAACTTTAGCAAAGTTGCAGGATACAAAATAAACCCACATAAGTCATCAACATTTCTATATATCTCCAACACATCTCAGCAACAAGAATTAGAAAGAGAAATCCCATTTAAAATCACCCTAGACAATATAAAATACTCGGAAATCTATCTGCTGAGACAAACATAGGAACTATATAAACACAACTACAAAACACTCTCCACACAATTAAAACTAGACTTGAGCAATTGGAAAAACATTAACTGTTCATGGGTTCATGAGCTAACATAATAAAAATGATAATCCTACCCAAACTTATTTACTTATTTAGTGCCATACCCATCAAACTACCAAGAACCTTTTTTACTGAATTAGAAAAAAACATAACAAAGTTCATTTGGAAGAACAAAAGATCAAGGATATTCAGGGAAATAATGAAAAAGATGCAAATTCGGAAGGTGGCCTTGCAGTCCCAGATCTCAAACTATACTATAAAGCAGTGGTCATCAAAAAAAATATGGTACTGGCTAAGAGACAAAAAGGAGGATCAGTGGAATAGACTTGGGATAAGTGACCTCAGCAAGACAGTCTATGATAAGCCCAAAGATCCTAGCTTTTGGGACCAAAATCCACTATTTGATTAAAACTGCTGGGGAAATTGGAAGACAGTGTGGGAGAGATTAGTCTTGGATCAACACCTCACACCCTACACCAAGATAAACTCAGAATGGGTGAATGACTTGAACATAAAGAAAGAAACTATAAGTAAATTAGGTGAACACAGAATAGTATACATGTCAGACCTTTGGGAAAGGAAAGATTTTAAAACCAAGCAACATTTAGAAAAAATCACAAAATGTAAAATAAGTAATTTTTGATTACATCAAATTAAAAAGATTTTGTACAAACAAAACCAATGTAAACAAAATTAGAAGGGAAGTGCCAAATTGGGAAACAATCTTCATAACAAAAACCTCTGACAAAGGTCTAATTATCAAATTTACAAAGAGCTAAATCAATTATACAAAAAAAATCAAGTGATTTTCCAATTGATAAATGGACAAGGGACATGAATAGGCAATTTTCAGTCAAAGAAATCAAAACTATTAATAAGCACACGAAAAAGTGTTCTAAATCTCTGATAATCAGAGAGATGCAAATCAAAACAACTCTGAGGTATCACCTCACACCTAGCAGATTGGCCAACAGGACAGCAAAAGAAAGTAATGAATACTGGAGGAGATGTGGCAAAGTTGGGACATTAATGCATTGCTAGTGGAGTTGTGAATTGATCCAACCATTCTGGAGGGCAATCTGGAGCTATTCCCAAAGGGCACTCAAAGACTATTTGCCCTTTGATCCAGCCATAGCACTGCTGGGTTTGTACCCCAAGGAGATAATAAGGAAAAAGACTTGTACAAGAATGTTCATAGCTGTGTTCTTTGTGGTGGCCAAAAATTGGAAAATGAGGGGATGCCCTTCAATTGGGAAATGGCTGAACAAATTGTGGTATATGTTGGTGATGGAATACTATTGTGCTAAAAGGAATAATAAACTGGAGGAATTCCATGGGAACTGGAACAACCTCCAGGAAGTGATGCAGAGCAAAAGAATCAGAACCCAGAGAACATTGTACAGAAAGACTGATACACTGTGGTACAATTGAATACAATGGACTTCTCCCTTAGTGTGAATGCAGTGATTGTGAACAACTTGGAGGGATCTATGAGAAAGAACACTATCTACATTCAGAGGAAAAACTGTGGGAGTAAAAACACCAAAGAAAAACAATTGCTTGACTACATGGGTCAAGGGGATATGATTGGGGATATAAACCCTAAATGATCATCCTCGTGCAAACATCAACAGCATGGAAATAGGTTCTGATCAAGGACACTTGTAATACCCAGTGGAATTGGGAGCAGGCTGTGGAAGGGGTGGGGGGAGGGGAGGAAGGAAGAGAATATGATTTTTGCAACCAAGGAATAATGTTTGAAATTGACCAAATTAAAAAAAAAAGATTGAAGGAATTAAGACTGGATGATCTCCAAGGACCCTTTGAGATTTGATCCCTTCAGAAATAATTGTTTAACATTTTATAGTAATTGTTAAAGGTAACATTCTCTAAAAAAGTCATTTCTGGTAGATTTTTTATTGTGAACTACAGATTTTGTGTACTCATTAAATCAATTGATCAATCTTTCTCTTTCTCTCCCTCTGTCTCTCTGTCCATCTCTTTCTCTTTCTCTCTCTGTGTACCTCTCTGTCTCTGTCTCTCTCAAAATTATGTATATTTACTCCTTGGGACTTAGCAAGCTCAGCCCTACCTTGGACACAAAGACTCCTAGGTGACAAAAGTAGTGGCCCTCACAGATTCAGTTTGTTCTTATCCAGTTCATAGTTCTGCTAGAGTCTGTCTGGTCTCAGAGATCTCCGTGTGTCCTATTAAGGATTCACTAGTTTTGTTCACATTGACTTTGTCTATAAAGCAATCCAGTGATGCTGATATCCTTCTTTTTCTCTTCTCCATACAAGACAGTCCAAGACTTGCTGATGTGGCTCCAGCCATTGACTTTCCCTCTCCTTATTACCACTGCCTCTTTATTCTATAAGGTAGAACCAAGGACATTTGAAAACCTAAAGAACATCCAACTAGAATATGCATGAATTTTCTTTAGCTTAATTTTTGTCCATTTGTAAACCCATCATTCTGTATATGTCTGTGTTTCCTTTATAGACACAGTTAAATCAGCTGTAATACCCACATCTCATACCTGTCAAAACTGGAGGTGAGTATTGCCTTTACTTAGAATAGAAAAAAAATCAACTGGATTTAAAAAACAAGCTCACACAGCAGGATTTTTTTTTTTTTGCTTGTGGTAGGATCTTATATACAACATGAATGGCAAGTATTAGACAAATTATTGCTTCCATATTGGAGCAGGGGAGAAAGGACTGATATGGCTTGTGTGACATCCTGGAAAAGAAAACTAGAAATCCAGTGATCTTTATTTAAATTAAGGAACAATTTCTATTCTCTAGAGTAGCACTCCTAATTGAGCCTCTGGGGTAGGGAAGTGGGGACATCCTTCCCAGCCTTCTATATTCTTGATGGTCAGAAGGTAGAATCCTTCAGAGAGAGAGAGAGAGAGAGAGAGAGAGAGAGAGAGAGAGAGAGAGGCAGTGTAGTAGAGTTTGCCTCAGAGTCTTAGGACCAGGGTTCAAATCCTGCCTCCCATGTTTACTTGCTGCAAATCACTCAAAATTCCTCAACTTCACTTTTTTATCTCTAAAATGAGAATAATAATAGTACTGTATAATTGAATTTTTTTTTCCAGGGACCCTCTTTCCTAGCTTCCCATATCCTTCTCATGTTACATGCTAACATAGGGAGGATATAAGTTTTTTATAGCTCCACCCTCTCTTGTTCTTTTCCCCTGATGGTAGCTGGGAAAGCAGGTTAACTCAGTCTTTTACTTTTGTCCTTTTATTTCTTCTACTTCAAGTGATTATTAATAAATCTTACAAAATATGATACTTGGAGTTATTTGATATTAATTTAAATTTTACTTTGCTGGATACTAGAAATCTGGAGTTACAGGACCCTAGCTCTGCTCTAACTTGTAGAGCAGTTTTAAAGGACAGATTAGCTTTAGAAGCCTCCTGCTGTTTCTGCTGTCCACGATCTACTGCAGTTGAGCCTTGGTCCCCACCCTCATGCTTCAGCCTCCCTACCATTGCTGCTTGTCCTAAAGTCTGAGAGCTTTTTTGAAGCACCTTTTTCCTGCCAGAAGGGTGAGATCCGAATCCCCTTGGGCTACGCCCCTACAACCAGAGAGGTCTCAAGCCTGCACTAGCTGCTTTTCAGCAGGGGAACACAGCGTGGAACAGCCAAACAACACAATCCATCCCAACTCCAGTCTAACTAACCCCCGGGGGGGGGGGTTCCATGATCCTGGCTGTGGGGGTGAGGACTGAGGTGTTATGGGGCCACTGGCTTTACCCCTGATGGGGGAGGGGAAGGAAGGTTACTCTTCAAAATCTCTTCACTTTACTCCTAGCCAGAACATACTAGGCTAGCACCTCCTAGGGACAAGAAGTAGAATTGCAAGCATAGCCCTCTATGAAAGAGCAGGACATTACTGCTTTAGGAGGTCTTTTCTTACTACTGTTCTTTGGTGTACTGATTGGATACATTGCAGTTGATAGCTTGAATAATCTCAAGATTTGCCATTTTGGCCTAAAAGTCTCTACAACATATCCAATATGGAGCTCATCTGCAAAACACTCAGTGTGGGTATGGAGGACCCCAGAGTTATGACCAAAGGAATCTAGATGGATGCTGATACTCAGGAGGAGAAGGACCCTTAAAGTGTCTGGAGGTGAATTATAAGCCTTTTCAGACTCCATTTGCTTTATTGATGTTAATTATTTCAGTTTGTTCCCTTCCAAATAGTGAAGAATTCTCTGTAACATAGCTATCAGAATTGGGGAAAAAGGACTCTTGAATTCAGTGCCTGTATCCTGTCACATATATTGTATTTACTGATTGTTTCTTTTAAGATTTAATTTTGCTTTTTAAGTTCACATATTGATCTAATCTAATAGCTTCCTTTCCACTATGCCATTTTCAGCTACTGTGTTTTGGCCATTAGCTATATATGATGTTATGTTGTCTTTATTTGTACTGCCCTATGCCTGGACTAGAGAACATACCATTATAGAAGTCCATAAACAATTTAGACAAACCCTTTTCCTTGGAAAAACCATAGGTCCTTATGAATCTTGGGTTTGTCACTAGATCCATTGAGGTCACATGTTGCCTAAGTGGCCTTTGTCACATAGATGATGGTGGATGGAGTCCATCAAACTGGTTACAATCTGTATACAATATTTGGAAATTTTAATGAGCTGAAAATTTCAATTTGAATTTAAGGGGTCTTTAGAAGTGATTTTCAGATGTCTAGTAGTACCACTACCTCTGACTGATCATTTCCGTACCTTTCAGTTGTTTGTAGCAAGAGGTAAGTGTCCATTTAGTAGTTGAAGTGAAGTGCCATAGCACTATTATATTCCCCACCTCTGCATTTATAAAAATGTAATGAATAAGACATCTGAAGTAATTTTCACTGTTGTAGTCCTCACCTCCACATTGCAGTGGATGGGACCTATAAAGACATGCCTTTTACAGCCATTATAGGCTCATACCAGAGGAGGGAGGTTTCCCAAGGGGCTTGGTTACCCTATGATGGGTTATAATATCATCTGGGAGGTGGGAAGACTTTCCCAGGGAACTTTGTAACCCCTAGACAGGTTTTTATATTTGTACTCTTCAGCTTACTCTACCTTTCCACCAGGATGATCTAGATTCTTGGTGACATTTTAGAACCAAAAAAGTTTTCATCAGCAGTACAAAGGTTTGGTTATGGGTTTTTTTCTGGGCTCTCCTGCCACGTTTTGGAATGATGACAGTAATAGACATTGTTAGAAGTATCTTTGCCAAGGTTGAAAGATTGGCTAGATCTGGAAAACTTGTGACAAGTCTATGAGCTTAACAGGTTTTTTTAAATGTCACACCGCAACTCCTGTGAATCCTATATGATAAAGGGCTTGTTTGCTATTGTCATTAACCAGGCCATTGTGATTTGGGGGATTTTGGTACTTCTTTAAATATGCATTACCTGTTGTACTGCTGCTGTTTTAAAAAGCTGTTACTTAGTAAAAATTGTGTGCACTCACACTGTGGATTATGGCCAAGTTAAGAAGGAAATGGATCTCATTTTAGGTGAGAAACTTTTGTATTATGCCTCTTTTTGGCTAACACAGTGCATCACTGATTTTGAACTAAATATATTTTTTAATTTTATTATTGCTTTTCTTTGTATGTGCAATAGAGTATTTGAATTTTCTTCTTTCTTTCATTTTTTGTATTTGAAGCACATGTCACCAGTATTAATTTTTTTTAATTTTACACTAGGATAAATTTTAAATTTCCATTAGCCCTAATGTCAATCCATACCCAAAAGCTTTGGATTGTGGAAACCTATCACTGATTGTTAAATATTATGGAATTTTGATTATTGTGTCTGATTCCAAGAGAAGGGGTTATAAAAGAGCCACAGCACAGTGCCAAGGAGCAAAAGGTCAAGGATAGCAGCAAATCTCAGTGGGATTGATAAGATTCTTTGCCAAGATAGGGGACTTAAAATTTATTTGGGGGGTTCAAGAAAGCAGCTGTTTGCAAAGTCTAATGCAGGATTCCCTCATGGCAGATCCAGACTTCTACCAAGTACCTCAGTTTGGGTGCCATTTTGGCTCCCCTATCCCTGAGAACAAAGATAAATTCAGACCAGGGAATGATATTTCCCTTTTGCTTCAAAATCTGGTCCTTTTTCTCTCTTTTTCAGTGTGGCAATTTTCTATAGTCCTGGCTGCTGATTGGATAAGTGCGTAATTGTTACTACAGGTCTGTGGGACATAAATCACTTTAATCAGGCGCTGATTCAAGGACCTGTTATGAGCTTATTTTTTCCTTACTTAGAATTGTTACACATGAGATTTTACATTTCATCCAGAAGTTACCTTTTTCTCTTTTATTTGTTTTTTTAATGCTTTTGATCTTCTTTTGGCAATTGATTTATATACCTCATAACTCAGCCATGTCGACACCCTCCTCAGGGGGAATTGTATTATTATCCTATAATGCAAAGTTTAATTCTTTTGAGAGTAATTTTGGGATAAGAAACTTGCTACCTCTTCAAATCAAGAAAGCGAACTGTTTGGAGAAGGCACCATGAAGAATTCTGCAGAAACCACACTCTATACCAAAAGATCCAGAGTAAACTTTGGTATATAATAAAATTAAACTGTGAGGGTGTGAATACATTTATTTTTAATGTAAACTCTTATGACAAAGGAGTCTGCCCCCAGTTGACTTTTTTGTCAATGTGCCAACCAATCATTGGTTTTTCTCTCTTTATTTTTTATTTCCCTCTTATCCCCAAATTATTGTAATTTCCCCTTAGAAAGTACAATATTATATGTTCCTCTAGTTAAAGATCTCTAGAGATATAAGTTGGTTATGTGTACTGAATAATTGGGAAAACTAGGCATGTAAATCTGGGAGATTTCTACATGCTCATTTCACAATGGAATCATGGGTGGGGGGGATTGTGTAATTAGAATTGTCTTTCCAGAGACTCTCTTTCCAAGCTTCCCATGTCCCTTCTCATGTTATATGCTAACATAGGGAGGATATAAGTTTTATATAGCTCCACCCTTTTGTGCTCTTTTCCCCTGATCAAAACTGGGAAAGTGGGTTTTACTCAGGCTTTTACTTTTGTCCTTTTATTTCTTTTACTTCAAGACACTACTAATAAATCTTATAATATAATACATGTAGTTATTGGATATTCATTTAAATTTTATAGTATCTACCTCCTAGATATATTATAAGGATCAAATAACATAATGGGTGTAAAATCAGCAAAAAGAGGGGACTGGTTTCAATGATTTCTTTTGTTCATTATAACTCTAAACCTATGATCTATGGTATTAATAGATTAACTGGTATGAGGAAATTTGCAATGACCTTCAACAATATTGTTATTGTGGTGGTGGTGGTGGTGGTAGTGTCATTTCAGTCATGTCCTACTCTTCAGGACCCCATCTGGATTATTTTTTCTAGTAAAGATACTAGAGTGATTTGACATTTAATTCTCCAGCTTATTCTACAGATAAGGAAATTGAAGCAAACACAATTAAATGACTTGCCTAGGTTATTTGTGCATTCGTGCTCTGAAACATATTTGAAAGAGAAAAGACTAGATTCTGGGGAAATGGCTGATATTGTTGTAATAGCATAATAGAGAGATGCATAGGTCCAAAACCTGGTATTATTCATGTTAGTGAAGAGAAGGGAATGGTGAAAGATGAAGTGGATGGAGATAGGCAGTTACATTGTGCAAGTGACAAAGCATTGGACTTGGAGTCAGGAAATTTTGAGATGAAATCCTACCTCACATATTTAATAAATGAGTGACCCTGGACAAATCATTTCAAACTCTCAGCCTCAATATCCCCATATGTAAAATGGGGAAAATAATTGCACCCACCTCACAAAGTTGTTGTGAGTATCAAATGATATAATATGTGTAAAGTGCTTTATAAACTTTTAGACACTATAAATTCCAGCTGCTATCATTAGAACAACATGGCCTTGCCTCTGATTGGTCATGGATTAGGAAGAGGGAGAGAAAAGAATCAAGCATGCTTTTTGAGGGTATAGATATCCTTGATTTTTTTTCCTACTCCTGGGACCTAATAAGTGTTTTCATTCAATTATTTTATTAAATTCTTGAACAAATAGCTAACATTTAGTTAATAATTTAGGTTTTGAAAAGTGTCAGATATATTATCTCATTTAATCTTCCTATGCTGCCATTACCCCCACTTTTCAGGGGAAGAAATTGAAGTGTAAGCTGTGAAGTGAAGTTTAAGTGAGGTTCCTCAAGTCAAGGAAAGATTTAATTTGAGCCTTCCTGATTCAATGTCCAAGGTTCTATCCACAATACCAAAACCACCTCACTGCCTCCAAAGATAGGGAAATGAAAGGACAATACATATCAGGGAGATGAAAAATGTTACCTTTTGTCTGGATCAAAAAAATAACAAGGGTAGGGGGCAGCTGGGTAGCTCAGTGGGTTGAGAGCCAGGCCTAGAGATGGGAGGTCCTAGGTTCAAATCTGACCTCAGACACTTCCCAGCTGGGTGACCCTGGGCAAGTCACTTGACCCCCATTGCCTAGCCCTGACCACTCTTCTGCCTTGGAGCCAATACACAGTATTGACTCCAAGACGGAAGGTAAGGGTTTAAAAAAATTTAAAAAAATAACAAGGGAAATCATATAAGATAAAGACAGAAGGGTAGAGTGGTTCTCCTTTGAGAGAAAGGAAACAGAAGTTGAATTTTATGCAATTGAGAAGCAAATGATGGGTATGAACAGTCTATAACATATTTTAAATAAGGAATTGTGAATAATAAACAATAAAGGAGCCTATAAAAATTGTATGAGGAAAAACAACTTAAGACAATGCACATGACACAGTGGCATGCTTGTAATGTCAAGAAAAATTGAGGAAGACCTCCAATATATTGGGTGGACTCCCACTAATGAATTTATTATGTATCACAGACAAGACAGTAAAGTCAGGCAAAAATGGATGGATCATGAATTCCTTCCAATTACAAAATATCAATGTCAATGAGATTATGAATATATTTTGAAAATATTGAATCAATCAATTCATTTATTAATCCCCTACTATGTGCCAGAGACAGTGCAAAATGCTGAAGATACAAAGAAAGCAAATACATAGTCCCTGGTCTTGAGGGATGTTCTAATGGGAGAGACAGTGTGCAAATAATCATGTATATATGAGACATTTAATGTGGTATGAATGGATGGATTAATGGATGGATGGATAGATGGATGAGTGGATGGACATCTGGAAGTTGGGAGTTTGGATCTCTTTGAAGTTGCTCAAGGGAGAGAGTAGAGAGATCAATGGAAAGAGAATATTAGGATTCTATGGGCTCAGTATCTTAATAATTAGATAATTCAGCAGCCACATGGACCAAGCTGTTTCCTCTGCCCTGCTAGAAATCCCTTCTGTTGCCAGTTGCTATTAATGGGTTGTTGCCAAACATATTTACTGCCTCTTTGTCTTGGTGAAAACATGATGACAGCAACAAGTGTTGGGAAGTAGGGGTGAGAGTTGAGGAATTGCAAAGAGAAAAATAGTAGAAAAAGACAATGGTGTCAAATTCAGCTGCGGAGCTAAGATGAAGACCAGAGTTTTGGCTTCCTAAACAGATGATCCTGTGCCTGGATAGCTGTAGGGTTATGTTTTCTCTAAAAGGCTTTGTCTTAAAACCGCAACAACAATCACAACCTTCCTTAATAACTATAGAGATGTTGAGAGATCTATCTAGGTACATACACAGGAATAGAGAAATGGCCCCTTTTAATTGTCCTTCATAATCCCATATATATGTCTACATATATACATATGTGTACACATACATATATTGAGAAGTGTGTGTGTGTGCGCACATATATGTTAGGAGTGAGAGGCATTTAAACAATTGTTTATGTAGAAACCTTGGTATGGCCAGGTTATAAATGGCCAAAGCCATTTTTATATATATATATATATATATATATATTATGAAAGTGTAGAAGTTAGGAACTTATATATCAGAACTGAGCAAGTGGTAGTGGATAAGGGGAGGTAGGTTGTGTCAGAGACAATCTCTAGAACTGACTCTTACAGAGGAGTTCTATTTCAACCAATCAGAAGGTCGACAGACCGCTATTGCTTTAAAACAATGAGAAAGATACTGAGCACAGTGTAGTCATTAACTTATTATTTAAATGAGGGTAGTAGCATCCACAGGATACACCAAGGGATCTTTTCTCTCATCTCTCTCTGTTAAAATACAACCTCTTCTTCAAATGTCCAAATGCTGCTTCCTTCCTAAAGTCTTCTCTGATTCCTTCAACCAGCAGTGACCATTCCCAACAAGAACTGAAAGCTCCTATTTGGATTCCTTACTGAGATTCACACATAAATGGCTGCTATGTGTTTCAGCAAAGACTTCTTAAACATCCATTGTGTCTGAGAACTGTGGTAATCACAAGGGAAGACAAAAAGTTACCTTAGAATGAAATCTTATTAGTTTTAACTGTGTAGTAGGAGGTTGACACATACTTAGGTAATTATCATACAAAGAGGTAAATGAAAGTCTATGAGAAAAATATAACGTAAATTAAGTAAGACTTTTTGGAGGGGGTGGCCCAAGAAGTTTGATTTAATAATGATTATAAGTTTAATAAATATTTATAGAGTGCTTCAAGGCTTATGAAATACTTTACACATGTTGACTCACTTGAACCTCACAAGAGTCATATGAGATTATGATCCCTATTGGAGGACCTGAAACATAAAAGAGTCAAATGATTTCCCCAAGGACATACAAGTAGAAGGTGTCTTAAGTAGAATTTGAACTCAAGATTTCCAAGTCCTATATCATCTACCTTCTTTTGAATATTAGCTAGGACTTCTTTACACAAAGAATGAGAAGGAAGACAATTCAGATGGTCAAAATAAAAGAACGAATTTTTCTCAAATGAAGAATTCCAAACTATTATAAACTCTATGGGAGGTTGCTTTAAATAACCAAGATTATTATAATAATTATCTCTAGGATAGAGATCACTAAGATTAAGAGAAGAGAAAGAAAAGTCTTTCTAGCCTGCCTTCCTTCTTTCTTTCTTACAAGGACTGATTCCTTAGGTAAGGGAAGAGGAGAGCTATATCAAAATCTTTTTAGAGATAGATATAAATATAGATATAGATATGAAAGAAGAGAGATAGGAGGATAAAGAGATAATAGAAAGATAGATGAATATAAATAATAGAAATAGATGCATATAATATAAAGAAGACATTCAAGAATAGGGAATAGTGTAAGCAAAGGCAGAGAATAGGATTTTTAGGGTAATATATGATATATTAGTAAGATAAAGACTTTATGAATGGGGGTAGTTAGGTGGTACAGTGGATAGAGTGTCAAGTCTGGAGTAGGGAGAACCTGATGATCCTGGCCAAGTCCTTTAACCTTATTTGCCTAGCTTTTGACCTTCTGTCTTAAAGTTGTTGCTAATTCAGAAGATAAAGGTTTAATAAAATAATCAATGAATGATGGAAGCATACAGAGAAACTGGATACTACTATAGTATAAAATAATTTACTACTACACCATAAAATAATGTCAGAATCGTTGATCTAAAACTAATTTCTTTCCTATGTTTCTATCTAGTGCTCTCCATTTACAATTTTACAAAGAAAAATATTTCCTGTTTATCAGTTTTTGTTACATAATTTACTACTTCATAGCCTTTGACTCCCCAAAATTAACTCTGATTTTCACACTTCTTACCCTAATAGGGCACAATCCACTTGCTATGTTTCTCCTCCAAGACCTGATGTGCCCTTAGTTTTTGTCTTTCCCCTCTGGGAAACCTTCTATGTATGATCCCTTTCAGAGTCCCTTAGTACAGTACATATCAATTGATTTCTATTTCAAGACTATACTAGACCTTTTGGATGTTGGCATCTGGACTCCATGCCCCAGACCACCCTTTGAACTTGGGGGTAGATGAGAGTCCAGCACTTGATGGTTGTAGTCATCTGCAGGTGATTAAGAAAAAATGAAATAAACACAGGGACCACTGAGAAGTTGAGTCACTTGGAGCCCGAAGCCCCAAGAGCTGGTAAACATTTGGTATCCAAGGCTAGAAAGCTCTCAAATCCCTTAACAAATGTGCCACCAGCTGGGATAGAAAGGCTCTTTGTTTCATAGAATCACAGACTCTTAGAGCTGGAAGGGACCTCAGTGGCATCTTGTCTTGTCCAAGGGCTCTTAGTTTGGGATCCAAAGATCCTAAAAGGATCCAGAGATGGATTTCAGAGGGTTCATGAACTTGGATGGGGGTGGAATTCCATCTGTCCTTATTTTCATTGACTTCTAACTGTAATTTAGCATTTCTTTCCATTAAAATTGCAGGAAACAAATATTATTCTGAAAAGGGGTCTGTAGGTTTCACTAGATTGCCAGAGGTCCATGATATGAAGTAACGGATTAAGAAGCCCCATCTAAATCACCCCCTCCCTGAATAAGAATTTAAGCATGCCCAAAATATATACACACACACAGAGTCTACACATATTCAACAAATGATCATCTTGCCTTTGCTTAAAGATTTCCAAGGAAGGGGAATTTAACTTACTCCTTTGTGCCACTCTCCCACTTGACTTTGGGAAAGCTTTAATAGCCAGAATGTTTTCCCTGATATCAAACCCAAATCTATGTCTCTATATCTTCCACCCATTGTTCTCAGTTCTACTTTCTGATATTAAGCAGAACAAAGCTAATTTCTCCTCACATGTCATCTCTTCAAATATCTGATGACAGCTATTGGATCTCCATTAATCAATAAACATTTAATTAATTAATATTCCTCACATGCCTAGTATGTGGCAGGCACTTTGAGGGGCATGGGAGATACCAAGACAAAAATGAATTTGACTTCATTTCTCAGATTTTCCAATTCCTTCTTTCTTTGTATGTCCAAGGTCACACAGAAAGTTAATCGTTGTTTATTATAATTCTTCCCGTTTAGAGTTCCTTTATTTCTTATTTCTCATTATAGTATTCTGCTTTTCTGGAAAGAGTAAGAGCAGGCAAGAGTATGGGGTAGAAGGATTTGGAAACCAGGGCTTGTCCCCCCAAACACTTCAGTTTTTCATAGCTGAGCCCCTGCTCAGATAAGGTCATGGATCAAGAGATGAGGCTCTTTAGAATAGGGGCTACTTTCTCTCCTCAAGCTGAGTCTTTGTGGAACCTGTGACTAAGGGCCATCTATTCAGATTCACTGGGATTTTTTTTTCCTTCAGGACAGGCAAGAAATAGAATTCCTTGGAACTTAGTATAGCAATTGAGGACAAATTCAAGAGTAAGGGTAAAGGAATATCCAGAGGAGATGCCTCTTTCAATGGTCCCAGAGATGATAGACTAATACCTCCATAAACATGCACACACATAAGGGGACTAGTAGCACAGTTGTGGGCCTTTTAGACTAGGGAGTGTAGGAGTAAAATGAATCAGGTATTTAGATATGGAAGGAACGTTCAGATCCAGCTAGTCCACCCCCCCCCTCTTATTTTGTAGTTGAGGAAACAGGCCCAGAAATGGTAAGTGACTTTCCCAACTTTCCTATACTCACATGTATATGGGAGGAGCAGAATTTCAACCAATTCCTTCTTTCCCATACGTGATGCTGCCTCTCTTTTAAAATAGTTTTGCTGGAAATGAGTGGGCCACTGCCTTTTTCTTCCTCAACAAATTTCTGTTGAAATCAAACTCAAATTTTGTCAAGTTTCTCAAGCAGTGGAGCAAGTGAGGGCTGCAGAGGGGAGGAGGAATGCCCTTACAGGAAATAAGAGACAGATTTTATCTCTACCACCTGTGGTTAGAGCAGAGCTAGGCAGGAATCAAACCCTAGAAGTAGCCTTAAGTCTCATTCTGAATCCCAGCTTGGAGAAGACAATCCCTATTTGATATTCACCAACCAAATAGTTTCCTCCTTCCCTTCTAGGTTTTGCTTTCACCAAGCAAGGATGAAGCAGGAATGGGTAGAGATTGCTTTGGAGCCCTGGGTCTGACTCTGGCTCTGAACATGAGGCTTCCATTGACAGAGGTTTCTTAAGGTTTTCTGAAGGACCTCTATCTTTCAAGGGAAGCCACAGGTCTGAAGGAGAGGTGATTTGGTTAGTGAAGAGAAACACAGGAGAGACCAAGGACGGGGTGAGTGAGATAACTCTGCCTGGAGGTGGAATGTTAAGGGGAAGCCGAGATGTGGATGGTTTGGTCTGAAATTCTGTCCTGGAGCAATGGAGGAGAAAGATGTGTGTGTGTGTGTATGTGTGTGTGTGTGTGTGTGTGTGAGAGAGAGAGAGAGAGAGAGAGACAGAGAGAGAGAGACAGAGAGACAGACAGACAGAGAGACAGGGAGAGAGATGGAGAGAGAGAGACAGAGAGACAGAGACAGAGACAGAGACAGAGAGACAGAGACAGAGACAGAGAGAAAGAGAGAGGGAGAGAGAGAGACAGAGAGAGAGACAGAGAGAGAGAGAGAGAGAGAGAGAGAGAGAGAGAGAGAGAGAGAGAGAGAGAGAGAGACAGAGAGAGAGAGACAGAGAGACACATACAGAGAATGTCTATCTGTTTCTGTCTCTTAGTCTACATCATCATGTATGGCTGCCTCTCTCTGTTTCTATCTCATTCTCTCTGTAAATTAGCCTGTGTGTCTCTGTCTCTGTGTAATCATACCAATTTCTGCCCCCAACTACATGTATTGTTGTTTCTGAGTATCTCTATGTATCTGTTGTGTCTCTTGGCATCTCTATATGTTCATAGCAGTGTGTATATGTCACTCAAAGCATCTGTCTCTTCTTTCCAGTCTCTGTCTCTGTATGTACTTTGTCTTAGTGTGTCTGGGTTGGTGTATATTCCTTGTTTCCAGTATCAATCTCAGAGTAAACCTATGTTTCCATGTGTACCTATCCATGTGCATCTCTCTTTCTCTGAAAGGAGAGTCACTAGTTGTCCATATCTGTCCCTCTGGGGGGGGGGTGTCTATCTCTATAGTTGTGTGTGGGCCATCCTGGCCTAATAATGTTGGTCAGGGAGTAAGATGTCTCTGGATAGGTGGAGAGCTCCTGAACATGTGTCTGGTAGACGCAGACAAGTGCTATTTGCACTTGTGATATAGTAGCTGGTAGCAAGGCTGACCATGAAGATGACCCAGAAGAGAATGATTTCCCCTACCATCTTAATGGCAATGCCCAGCTTCCCAGTACATAATTTATTGTGTATCTGCTCACAGCCCAACACTCTGAAGCCAAAGCATTCATATTGCTCCATCTGCTATACTGGACAACAATCTCTGGGTGTTCTATCCTTCTGAGGTGGTAGTGAGAAGAGGCTGACATTAGAGGCCAGGTCAAGAGCTATAGTTCTCCTGCTCTGGTAGATGAAGTCCCAAACAGAATCTTACTCTTTTCAGTCAGGAAAGGGTATTAGGTACAGAGGTGATGTCTTCTCTCTGTCTCTGTGTCTCTGTCTTTGTCTCTGTCTCTGTCTCTGTCTTGCTGTCTCTCTGTCTCTGTCTGTCTCTGTCTGTCTCTGTCTGTCTCTGTCTGTCTCTGTCTCTGTCTCTGTCTCTCTGTCTCTGTCTCTGTCTCTCTCTGTCTCTCTCTGTCTCTGTCTCTCTCTGTCTCTGTCTCTCTCTCTCTGTCTCTCTCTGTCTCTCTCTGTCTCTCTCTGTCTCTCTCTGTCTCTCTCTGTCTCTCTCTGTCTCTCTCTGTCTCTCTCTCTGTCTCTCTCTCTCTCTCTCTCTCTCTCTCTCTCTCTCTCTCTCTCTCTCTCTTTTCCTCTCCCCCCCTCACTCCTTCCTCCCTGAGGTTCCCTACCTGTCCTCTGTCCTTAGTTCTGGGCTAGAAAATGTCTTGAATGATGATTCTGGGATGAGGATTCTTTCTGTGTCTCTGGACTTTGGCAGAAATTGATTTGGGGTTTCTTACAAGGCTACTAATTTCGCTTGTTGGACTGTTCTGCATGGGCTGTATCTCAAGATTCATTCAATTAACTTACAAGTATGGTGTTGAGACATTTTATTCATGTCTGACTTTGTGACCCCATTTTAAGGTTTTCTTGTTAATGATAATGGAATGGTTAGCCATTTATTGCTCCAGCTGAAGTTACAGATGAGGAACTGAGGCAAGCAGAATTAAGTGGCATGCTGAACTAACAAATTTCTGAAGCTGAATTTGAACTTGGGAAGGTGAATTTTCCTGATTCTAAGCCCAGTGCTCTATCCATTGCACCAGTAGTTGCCCTCTAATTCCCACACGTCTTGATTTTAAGACACTGAAGATTTAATAATAGAATAAACACTTATTCCATTCTTTATTTCCTTCTTTTTAGTAAATTCCCTCTTTTTTTGGAGGAAGTGGAGCATAGTGCTCTGGAGTCAGAGAACATGAATTCTTAGACAGCCTTGCCTCTTACAAATGAAAATCTATAGTTTTATGTCATCTTCTGTTGTACTGTGGACATGAAAATGTATATTTTGTTTGGCATTTATCAAGTTTGGAATATTTTTTTCAAGGTAAAAATAATTACTATAACAAATGGAATTAGAACCTAGATTGTGTGACATGATATTTTTTTTTTGTAAATTCTGTCATACTGGTTGCCTGATTTGATCTTCTCTACATGGTTGGGAACGGAAGAGGCAGTGCAGGAAATGAAGTTTAGAAATCACTTCACATGTGTTCTTGATCAAAACCTATTTCCATGTTGTTGATGTTTGCACTAGGGGGCTCATTTAGAGTCTACAGTAGAATTCTGCCTTGGCTACAGGAAGGGGTGGGGTGAGAGGAAGGAAAGAATATGATTCTTATAATCAAGGAAAATGTTCTAAATTGATTCATTAAATAATATTTTCAAAAATTAAATAAAAGTCACTTCATAGTGAAATAGACAAGGTCACACATATATTACATCAAAGATAGAGTTGTTTTGAATATGTTTTACTCTTCTCACACCTCTGAACAGAAAGGAGAGATGCATGAGGAAGGGATATTTGGGGAAGGAGAACTTGTATCATTCATTCATTGATCCAGAATTAGTAAGTTATGGGTAAACAGAGGAGAAAAATACAGCATATTATGAAACCAAGCCATTCTGTGGTTCCATCAGGAAAGATGTTGCTACTAATATGCCCTCAGCTAGAAAAATGGGT
>NC_077228.1:18155561-18163061 GCF_027887165.1 Monodelphis domestica
TGTGCTCTCTGCTACCTTTTCTGTTGTGAACAGATGCCTCTTTAGCCCACATCTCTCTTCTGGTGTTCCCAAAACCTGGATTTTTTTTTCTGAAGCTATGAGATCTCAAGGCACCCTCTCCAGGTCTGGCTGCTTTTTCTCTGACAACCCACGACACATACAGCCAGAAGAGGAGTTGGAAGACTCTGGTTCCCAGTTTCACTCTCAGACCCTCCCTGAGCTCCTATCATACAGCTTTGCCTTTGAAGTTATTTTACCCTGATCAGATTGATCCACCAATCAATGAGCATTTATTAAGCACCGGGATGGGCCAAGTATTGTATCAGTTAATAGAGACACAAAGGCTAAAGCAGGGCCGTCCCCGATCTCAAAGAAGACATACATATGACATATATGTAGATATGATATGTGTGCATATAAGGCAACTGATAGGAAATGTAGTTTTTCCTGGGTGAAAGAAGGAACTGGAAGATAATAAGAGGTGAAAGCTAAGCAGGATGGGAGTGGAGAATCCCGGAAACTGTGAGCCCTGCAGTACATCAAGACCTGGCGGTGGTGTGGTGTGTAGAAAAGCACCAATGGCAGGCAACAGGTGCTATTCCCCCCAAATGAATGTAGGCACAAGCAGTTGGAGCTTTGGTTCAGTGAGCCACTTAAGCAGTGACCTTACTGACTACAATTTTGCTTTTCTTGATTGTCAGCATTACTGAGGCATGGTGGATTCCTCCTCTCTCTACCTCCTCTGCATCCTTTTTCTCACTGCTCCCTGGCTAACATATCACTTACCCGTGGGAATTTCCTGACCTCTTTAAACTTTGTTTATTTTCCATAAGTATTTGAAAACAATAACTTTTGTTCCCAGATAATCTGAGTTCTATTGCATTCTGAGTATATATTTCCCAAAAAGAAGTGAACCAAGCTTAACATTACTGGTGTTCTCTTTAGCTCTCCCTCTCCCTTTATCTCCCTCTCTCTCTTTCTCCCTCTCTGTCTCTGTCTCTGTCTCTCTCTCTCTTTCTTTCCATCTCTCTCTCTCTCTGTCTGTCTCCCTCTCTCTGTCTCTCTCCCTCTGTGTGTGTGTCTTTCCCTCTCTCTCTCCATCCCTCTCTGTCTCTCCCTCCCTCTCTTTCTCCCTGTCTCTTCCTCTCTCTCTCTCTTTCCATCTCTGTCTCTGTCTCCCTCTCTCTGTCTCTCTCCCTCTCTCCCCCTCTCTCTCTGTGTCTTTCCCTCTGTCTCTCCTTCCCTCTCTTTCTCCCTATCTCTCCCTCTCTCCCTCCCTCTCTCTGTCTCTCCCTCTCTCTCTCCCTCTCTGTCTCTCCCTCCCTCTCTTTCTTTCCATCTCTCTCTGTCTCTGTCTGTCTGTCTCTGTCTCCCTCTCTGTCTCTCTCCCTCTCCCTCTCTCCCCCTCTCTTTCTGTGTCTTTCCCTCTGTCTCTCCCTCTCTGTCTCTCCCTCTCTCCCCCTTTCTGTCTCTCCCTCTGTCCCTTTCTTTGTCTCTCCCTCTCTGTCTCTCCCTCTCTCTTTGTCTCTCCCTCTCTGTCTCTCCCTCTGTCCTTCTCTCTTTGTCTCTCCCTCTCTGTATCTCCCTCTCTCTTTCTCCCTCTCTATCTCTCCCTCTCTCTCTTTCTCCATCTCTGTCTCTCCCTCTCCCCCTCTCTCTGTCTCTCCCTCTCCCTCTCTCTCCCCCCCTCTCTGTCTGTCTCTCCCCCCTCTCTCTCCTTCTGTCTCCCCCTCTCTTTTGGTCTCTCCCCCTCTCTCTTCCTCTCTCTCTCCCTCTCTCTGTCTCTCCCCCTCTCTCTCTGTCTCTCTCCCTCTCTCTCTGTCTGTGTCTCTCTCTGTCTCTCTCCTTCTCTCTCTGTCTCTCTCCCTCTCTCTTATAATAATAATTACTGATATTTATATAGTAGTTTAAAGCTCAAACAATCACTCACATATATTATTTCATTGTAGCCCTTTGCATCCTAGAAATAACTCTACAAGGGAGGTTCTACAGATATTCTCTTCAGATACACTAGGACCCTAGAGCTGTTCCTACAGTCCCAAAGAATCTGATTTGGCTAATGTGCCTGCGCCATGACTTAACAGATAATTAAGTCATTGGCAGTTGCCTGAAGTCCAGAGAAGTTCCATTTGCCCAGGTCACACAGGTAAACCTGTCAGAGGTGGAATCAGGTTTTCTTGACTTTAAGCCTAGCATGAGATCCATCATCCCATTTGAGTCCCATTTTACGCCTAAGGAACACGAGACTGAGAGAAATGAAGTCATCTGCCTGACCACAGTCTGTCTCCAGGCGAAATTGGGGGAGAACACACATTGATTAGGCACCTATTATGTGTCGGGCACTTTACAAATATGTGATCATTACAACAACCCTGGGATTCGGGGGAATGATTATCCCCATTCAGGGAAAATGAGGCAGAAAGAGGTTTAATGATTTTTCCAATGCCACATAGCTGGCCAATGTCTGAGGCTGGATCTGAATTCAGGTTCAATTAAAAAGGGAAGACAGTTTTGTGCTGACGTTGGGACCAGCTCCTTCCATCCTATCACACGCCCGCAGGCTTCCTTGTAGTGCTCTGGTGCTACATCTGGATAATCCAGCGCCCAAGTGCTCATTCTATATTTGAATCCGTGCAATAATGAGCCACATTAAAAATATAACTGGGTGGCTTCACAACACACTCGGCCCTTTTCAGGCCAAGTGTTAAAATCTTCTCCTGAGAACAGACGGCCCATAGTGTTGTGCCCTGTGCTGGGCAGCCCCGCCGTGACTGAAGGGAGCCGTCTGTGGGGCCCCATTCATTCTTGGCCGTGTTTGGGTTTATACTTAGCACAGCACACTGAGTACAGTCAGACAGAAGTGGCCTCTTGTTTCTCCACAAAGCCTTCTCTGGAGCCTGAGCCAGTAACCCAGTTCTCAATGGGGGCAGCCCTGCAAAGGTCAGCCCCTGGGTCCTCCCCAGCATGAGCTGGTCATCCACGAAAGACGCCCACCGGAGCCCCTGACTCATTCCGGCCCTGAGCTGGCACTCCTTCCCCTGCTGTCATGCTGGCCATTGTCTTAGCCCAGAGCCATACGGTGGAGGCTTTGGCTTTTCTGTAGGCTGGGGCCAGGCACCATCTGGAATGGCCTCAGACTCTGGGGGACCAGAGGCCCCAGACTGACCACCAAATAGAAGCTTGGAGATCAGAGAGGATGTGCTCTAGATCTTTTTATTGTACAGGTGAGGAAGCTGAGGAAAGGAGAGGGGAAGGGATTTGTGTTTTCCTCCTTCTAGTCAATGATTAAAATATCAAAAGTGTGTAGAGCTGGGGTACAGCTAGGTGGCTCAGTGAATTGAGAGCCAGGGCTAAGGTGGGAGGTCCAGCATTCAAATCTGGCCTCAGAGACTTCCTAGTAGTATGACCCTGGGCAAGTCACCTAACCCTCATTGCCCAGCCCTTACCACTCTTCTGCCTTGGAACCAATATATAGTATTGATTCTAAGACAAAAGGTAATGGGTTAAAAAAAAAGAGTGTGTCAGGGCATTAGATACTTTTTAGCTGTGTGATCCTGGGCAAGTTACTGAACCCCAATTATCTCCCTTACATTCTTCTGCCTTGGAATGGACAGTATTAATTCTAAGAAGTTAAGGGCATTAAAGAAAAGGAGATGGGAGCTTTTGGGGAGAATTCAGAAAACAGTTGCTTAAATTGAGAGAGTCTAGGCTTAAGGGGAAAGGATCAGCCTGTATCTCCTTATATGACCTTGGATAAGTTATTTCCCCAGCCTGGATCTCAGCTCAGCCTTGTAAAGTAGAAAGACCAGGATTCAAATCCCATCTTTGACACTCAATACTTGTGGTCCTTGAGTGACTCGAACCCTTGGGCCTCAATTTCTTCAACTTTAAATGAGGGGTTAGACCTGATGTCCTCTGAAACACTTCCCAGTTCTGAATTCTGTGATTCCCCACCCCACTCTCTTTTTTACTAACTATTGGATCAAAGGAGAATTCTCTAGTCTGAGACTCAGTTTACTCATTTGTAAAATGAGGGAGTTGAGTCACATGGTCTCCAAGGATTCCTTTCTGGCTCTGAATTCTATGATGTTCTGATTCAATATTTGATCTTAAGCCAAATCTCTGCTCAGTGTTTCAGTTTCTTCTTCTATAAAACATGGGGATAAGTGGAGGGACTGAGTACCAGAGTTATTCAAGAACTCACCTCAGCGTCAGGAAGACTTGAGTTCGAGACCTAGGAAGTCCCCACTAGGAATACACTGTAGGTCCAAATTCCTAGGGATAACTTTTTTGTATTACCTATATTGAATCCCTTCATTATATCCTGCCCTTCTTTATACCTGGCTCTGAGGATAAGGAGCCTCTTCTTGTCAGTGCCAAGGGCACATGACCTCCATCCCCACTTGCCTCCTCTAAAAGCTTGGCTCTCTGATCACTCTTTCCTCCCTGGTCATCCTCAATCCCTCCTTCCCTCCTAGCTATCCCCTCTCTGCTTACAAATGTGATTGGCTGTAGTCTATCCTCCCAAGGATGTCCTGGAATCAGATGGGAGTATTTGCACCAAGTACCCTATAACCAGAAAGCTTTGTATCAATATGTCAATAGAAGCTGCTCATCTTTCTCTCCTCAACAGCCCCCCTCTATGCTATGGAAGATGCAATGAGTCCATTTGGTTCTGGAGCTACTAGTCACTGCATCTTGGGAATCCCTAATCATTGTGGCTTTTGTCTTGCCACTAGACTTGGATGACTCTGGAAGAGAGGGTAAGACTCTGCCTCTCCTCATTCTAAGTCACACAGGATTCAGGATATCACTCCATGATGCCATTGGCCCTCTCTGAAAAGGAAGGATGAACAACAATAGCAAAAATAGTTACACTTACTACATAAATAAAGGTCAGAGCTGGAATTCAAGCCTAGGGCATGGAATAATTAGTTAGAAGGGATGTTGTCAACTCTCTGTTCCAACCCAGATCCAAAGAAGGACTCTGCCCCTCCCCACCACACATCCAACAAATAGACACCTTGCCTTTGCTCAAAGGCCCTCCAAGAGGAGGAGGAAAATGCTACCTTTAGAGGCAGCCCGTTCCACTTCTGGACAGTTCTGACTGGGAGGGAAATTTCCCCAAAAGCCAACTTGAACTTGCTTCTCTATAACTTTCATCTCCCAGGTCCAAACAGAATAACTAGACTCTCCTCCACATGCCAGCCTTTCAAGCTCTTTCTGCTAGTTTTTATAACTGCTTTTAACCTTCCTTCCTTCCTTCATTTCTTCCTTTCTCCCTCCCTCTCTCCTTTCCTTCCTTCCATCTTTTTTTCTTCCTTCCTTCTTTTCTTCCATCTTTTTTCTTCTTTCTTTCTTTCTTTCTTTCTTTCTTTCTTTCTTTCTTTCTTTCTTTCTTTCTTTCTTTCTTTCTTTCTTTCTTTCTTCCTTCCTTCCTTCCTTCCTTCCTTCCTTCCTTCCTTCCTTCCTTCCTTCCTTCCTTCCTTCCTTCCTTCCTTCCTTCCTTCCTTCCCTCTCTCTTCCATTCTCGGTCTAGCTCTCTCTCCACTGAGGCTACCTAATTGCCCCCTTTACCTTTTTTCCCAGGCTAATGACACTGTTTCTTTAGCTGACCTTCTGGCTCCAAGATCAGCATTCTTTCCTTATACTGATTCTTGCATCTGGCTGGACATATATCTGGATGTGTCCTCAAGCACACAGACAGACAGACACTCATTTCTATGCTGCTCATTCCCTCCCTAGGTGTTCTTCTGTGCCTTTGTAGAGTCAGGTCACAGGCGTACACAATCTTTTTCATCTCCGACAAAAGCACACACACACAAATCTGAAAGCAATAACAAATCATCATCATATTTTGTAAACAAAAATTTAATTTGTGTATTGAATTGACCCATGGTGTCTGACAACCACATATTTTGCTCCTGAATCTCTCCAAATTAGAGCAAAGTTCAATTAAAGAGCATCATATGTTCTCCTACCCTTAGTTTATTGGAGACATAAACTAAGCAGTAAGAGCAAGAGAAGACCAATGAATCATGACTGATTTGTTTTCCTATAATTTATTTTTTCTGGCTCCTGGCTTTTAGAGGCTGGCCCTTTTCAGGAGGGCTGTAGCTGTTGGGGCAGGCCAGCTCTCTAGCCAATGTCCTCCCATCCTTTCTGAAGTGTGATCATCAAGGAGGGGAGGGCTAGAGCCAACTGTCACCGGTTCTCAGAGTGTGAAATTTACACCTCAGAAATGGGCAAACTCTGTAAGTCAGGGATTAGTTGATTGTTATGTTGATAGTCATTCTAGACTTGAGAAAGGGATGGAGAAAAAAGTAGATAATGCAAATTCAACTCGAGTATGACATCTTTATGCCTCTATCTATCTATCTATCTATCTATCTATCTATCTATCTATCTATCTATCTATCTATCTATTCATCTGTCTGTCTATCCATCTGCCTGCTTGTCTATCCATTTATCTATCTATCTATCTATCTATCTATCTATCTATCTATCTATCTATCTATCTATCTATCTATCTGTCTGTCTGTCTGTCTGTCTGTCTGTCTGTCTGTCTGTCTGTCTGTCTGTCTGTCTATCTGTCTGTTTGTCTATCTGTCTATCAGTCTATTGTATCTATCATCTATCTGTCTCTCCAACTATCTATCTATCTGTCTGTCTATCTAATCTATCTGTCTGTCTAATCTATCTATATATCTGTCTGTCTAATCTATCTATCTATCTATCTATCTATCTATCTATCTATCTATCTATCTATCTATCTAATTATCTGTCTGTCTATCTATCTATCTATCTATCTATCTATCTATCTATCTATCTATCTATCTATCTATCTATCTATCTGTCTGTCTGTCTGTCTGTCTGTCTGTCTGTCTGTCTGTCTGTCTGTCTGTCTAATCTATCTATCTATCTATCTATCTATCTATCTATCTATCATCTATCTATCTATCTATCCATCCATCTCTCTATCTCTCTTGGTCTGTCTCTGTCTCTTTCCATATATATTTTCCATTAGAGACAGTTGTCAAACCTCTGTGAAACCAACCCTATCAGAAAACCTCAAAGTAGATAAAATGATGGATATAGGATCAGGAAGAGGTTCAAATCTAGCCTCAGGCTTTTTTTTTACAAGTTATAGGACTCTGGGCAAGTCAATCAGCCTGCCCACCTCCTTTTCCTCACCTGTAAAACAGGGATAATAACATCATCTACCTCTAAGGGTTATTGTGAGGATCAAATGAGATAATATTTGCAAAGCATTTTGTGAATCTTCCCCCCACCCCTTAAAATCCTTATCTTCAGTCAGTATTAATTCTAAGACAAAGGAGCTCCAAGGCTAGGCAATCAGGATTAAGTGACATGCCCAGGGTCACAAAGGTAGGAAGTATCTGAGACAAGATTTGAACCCAGGCCCTTTGTACTCTGGGCCAGGCCCTCTATCCTGGCGATTCCTAGCTTCCCTGCAATTGTGTCCATCTTAAGGTGCCA
>NC_077228.1:18168061-18190561 GCF_027887165.1 Monodelphis domestica
GAACACTTGGGTTCAAATCTGGCCTCAGACACTTCTTAGCTGTGTGACCCTGGGCAAGTCACTTAACCCCAACTGCCTAGCTCTTAGTTCTCTTCTGTCTTGGAACCAATACACAGTGCTGATTCTAAGATGGAAAGTGAGGCTTAAAAAAAGATACAGAAGGAAAACTCTAGAGGCCCACCTGGAAAAGTGCCTGGAGAAGGAGAGATTGAAGGAGGAGGCTGGGAGGAAACTAGAGAATCCACGAGGAAGCAAGGAGAGAGCAGCAAATTGAAGGCACGGAAAATGGTCAATGAGGGCTAAGTTATGGAGGTGGGGGATGCCTTTGAAGGCAGATCGCCACTCATAAAGCATTTGGAAGAGAGTCCCATGCAAGAAGAATGGAGACAGCCAAGGGCCTGGATAGGAAGATCTTCGAATGAAGACAAAGATCCTCATGCACATGTAGCTCACATGGACTTGTACATGTATTTCATTGGGATTTGGTGGCCAAATTCACACGACCATTGAGAGTGATGGTCACAAACTGCACATATCCCATGTTTCTCATCTTTCCAATAACCTTAAAACCCAGCACAGATCACGCCACTCCTCTCTTCAAAAAATGTCACTGACTCCCTATTGCCTCAGGGTCAAGGTACGACCTTTTCAGCCCCACAACCTTTGGCCCCTACTTTTCCAGGCATTCCCATCATACTCCTTCATGCACTCTCTGTCCAGTCCAAATGCACTGCTCCCTGTTCCCAGGACGTGACATTCTATCTGCTGCCTTCCTGCCTTCGGACAGGACGTCCCCCATGCTTGGAATGTTCTCTCTCCTTCCCTTCTGTCGCCTTTAGAGCACAATTTAGGGACAATTTCTTCCAAGGCTTTCCCCAGGCATGGGAAGGAATCTCAGCTTTGAAATTATATTGGATAACGGCATCCCTGTCATCTCCACTGAGCTGTAGTCTGGATGGAGCCACCAAGAAAGTCGATGGATTTGTGGGCAAGATTTCTTTTTCTCTCTTAATTTTCTGAACCTAGCAATGCGGGGCACTCAGTAGGTGTTTAATAAATGCTTACTGAGTTAGACTTTGGGGCTTCCTGCCTGAGAATACACACATACAGGGTTACGCATCGAGGCATGCACACATCCACCCTGGGATGGCTTCGTTCTTGTAAATAGAAGATGCTCTTGAAACAGATACATGCAATAATAGAAATGGAGTGGGTGACAGGGACGGGATTAAGAACTCTGTTTTTTAGCAGCAAACCCTGCCTTCATACCATCTGCAGAGGCAACCAGGAGGGCTCTTCAGTTTGTACGTGTCCACTCTTCTGGACCCAGCAGGCTAATGTGCATAGAGCTGGCTTGGCTTGAAAAGCCTTGGGATGGAGTCTTGGTGTCACCCCTCCACTGACTTCAGAGCCTTGAGTAAGCCAGGCTTGTAGAATCATCTTCCTTCCTTCCTTCCCTAACTACTACTAAGATTACAAACATCGTGGGTTCTTATGTCTGCCCTTTCCTAAATTCAAAGCTTCTAGACCCGAGTGTGTCAGGCATAATAATAATAATTATGATAATTGATACTTTTAACCAATAATAATAATCATAACAAATAACTATAATCAAGAATGATAATGATAATAACAAATAATGACCGTATCATTGTTTAGTTGTTTTCAATCGTGTCTGATTCTTTCTGATCTCTTTCAGGATTTTCTTGACAGAGATACTGGAGTGATTAGCCATGCCCTTCTCCAGCTCATTTGACAGATGAGGAAACTGAGGCAGAGTTAACTGACTTGCCCAAGGCCACACAGCTATTAATTTATTGACATGTTTAAGAAGGGCTTGCTCTGTGCCAAGAACCATGCTAAGTACTGGAGATATATGAGGAAAGGCAAACACACTGAACTTGCTCTCAAGGAGGTCACATTCTAATAGCTTGTTGTTATCATGGTGGCCTTGAACCTAGGTCTTCCCAGCTTTCACTGTTCCCCTCTAGGTGCTGCCTCCATGTCTCCCCTCTATCTCATCACTCTCATCCCTGACTCTCTGCCTCGTTGGGTTTGTTTCCTTTTCTGTAAAAGGAAGGTGTTGAAAGAGATGGTCTCCATCTTTGGGTCTCGCTCTTTGGGTCTCATTTTATTTAAACCCTCACCTTCTATCGTAGAATCAATACTGAGTATTGGTTCCAAGGAAGAAGGATGGTAAAGGCTAGGCAATGGGGGTGAAGTGACTTGTCCAGGGTCACCCAGCTAGGAAGTGTCTGAGGGCAGATTTGAACCCAGGACTTCACATTTCTAGACTTGGCTTTCAATCTTCTGAGCCACTTAGCTACTCCCAGGTCACATGTTTTAACTAAACCAGGTAGCTGGTGATGGGGGTAAGAGGCATAAGCTGTGATAACAGCTGCTCTAAGGGGTTTCACAAATAGCAGCTAACCTTATTTGTGAGCTCCAGGTAAAGTGAGTCTGATAAACCGTGTGACAGGGTAAGTGCCCCTGCTCATGGTGTCTTTTTTTGGGTCTAGGATGGAGATGGAGAAGTGGGAACTTCATAAATAGTAGGTATGGGGAACTCAAAGTCCTCTTGTGGTATTTCCTGGCTTCTCTCTTGGCTAAGTCAGCAAATTCAGAGGAAAAGAATTTTATTATTATTTTTAAAACATGCTGATCTGTAGGGAGACAATGTGGTTTAGTGAAAAAACCAAAAGTTATAGAATTATGAAACCTGGGTTCAAATCCTGCCTATGTTGTTGACTGCCTGGGAGTCTTTGAACAAATCACTCTGTCCCCTTTGGCCTCAGTTTCTCCACCTGTAAAATGGACAGCTTGCCCACAGTGGTCACTTAGGGTTCTTCCAGCTCTGGCTCTAAGACCTTCATGGGTTCTCCCAAATCTAGAGCCACGTTGCCATTTGGCCCAGGGAAAGTCCCATCTGCGTTCTGGACCTCGGTTTTTCTATCAAGCTTTAGGAGTTCAAATAGGCACAAAAACCTTAAAGTGCTTTCCTGACCCACCCGAGCCCACTTGCACCCTTGTTTCTCATGGGCCGGTTCTCTGGGACACTGTTAAAGAAGGGCAGACTTCATAAAGATGTGATTTGAGGAACCGGGAGATGTCTTGTGGTATTTCACAACATCTACTTTATGGTCAAGAGAGCAAATCCAAGAGGGGAAAAACCAACACGAAAAGAACATGTGAAATCCATCAACGTGTGCTTTGTTTGAGTATTGTATTGGCTGGGCCACTCATTAGCTTTCTAGCCTGACGTAAAACACTTCTATCATCTGTCCCTCTGCTGCTTCTGCTGTTTTCTTTTCTTCCTCTAAATGTGTAGAGTGAAGGGGTTGGATTTCATAGACTTTAAGACAACATCCAGATCTTATATTCTCTGTAGGTAACAAAAGAGCCTAAATTTGGGTCCCTCCCCAAAGGTTTTTAGCTTGGGGCAGAGAAGAGAAGCCTGGGAAGGAATCAGGAATCAATGAATGATAGAATTCCGGAGTGGGAGCTAAGAGGACGTAGATGAATAAAAATCCCTTCTACCCCATCCTGGATGAGTAGGTAGCCAGCCTTTGCCTGAAGACTTCTCAGGGAGGATCTCTCTTACCTTGAACAAACACTCCAGATTTGGTCTGGCTAAGCTAGGATCCAGTGGAGCCCTCCCATTCTTTCTTCTGGACTCTCTAGTTTTCTTAAAGCAGCCCATGATGGTATTAACTTTCCTGGCTGCTGTTATTTTTTTTAACACTATTGACCCATATTGGGCTATTTATAGTCGGTTAAAATTTTCATCAGTTTCAGACAATGCTGTCTCGCCATTTCCCCAATTTGGTTTTTGTGAAATGGGTCCAAATGGAAAAGTGCTTTTATCTCTTCTAATGCGATAACTGTTGTCCATGTTGTCTTTCCAAATATTTTTTAGATGCTCTGCTCAGTAGATGGGTGCCTTTTTCAGGTGCTTTCAGTGGCTCATGGGTACCGGTGTAGTATGAGAACTGGCTTTCATTCTTGATACATGTCTATTTTTTTTTTTGGCTTCTCATCAGGCTGAAGAATTCTCTACCTCACCATCCACTTGTTGCTTGTTGTTTACTCTGAAAATCCATATAAGATCAAGTACATCAAAAGAAAAGGAAAATGAGGACCAGTTATTTCACATCTCTGTTATATAGATTACAGGCGGGAGGGGGGCACCTCTTTTGATAAGAGTCCTTCCTTCTGAGCCACAGCCACCTAATCATCAGAAGGCAGGCTTAGCCTCTGAAGCCCCATCAATGAGGTGTTAAGGTACAAGTTTATTTTCATGAAAGACCTCCAGATGCTCCTATCAAGTTCTGTGCCTATAATTTATCCAATCGAGTAAAGAACCATCAGCTTAAGCAAAGCTCCTCCCTAGGAAAACCCTTACAAGCCCTTGAGGTCTTGTCCTCTGGGAGACTCTAGTTTCGTTTGAGCAGAATGATCCGATGGCCTTTGAGGTCCTCTCTCGATGTGTACATGATTTTAATTTCGGTTTCCCAAAGGGCAGTCGCCCAGGGTTAGAAAAGGAGTGGGATACTTCTGCCTAGCTTCTAAGAAGGAATCTCAAAAATGAAAGGAAAACTCCATGAACCTGGCCATTTTGTAGGTCAATGGGAAAATCCTGGGGTGTGTGTGTCCCCCAACACTCAAGAGACAGGAAGGTGAACCTCCCTAATCCCAGCAGCTAGCATGAAATCCCCACAGTAATCAGGAATGTCCTTTGAAACATTCACCAAAGAAAGTGGGGTTGGTTAGGGTGGGGAAGTATTTCAGCCTGTTCTCACAGGGATTCCTCCTGGAACAGTCTGATCCTCTCTCTGGCATAATAAGAGTTCAAATCTCCTGATGGAAAATGAGTCTCTGAGAGTCACTGGCTAGGATTAACAGTCCCCCAGCACATGGAAGGGGCCAGGGGCCAGGGGCCTCAACTTCCCTGTCACACTGTCCATGGTCAAGAAAAGCAAACATGGCCAAAGGAACACAAGATAGCATGGGAGAGTCACAGGCGCCATGTTATGCTTATTGTTCCAGGAAGGGGCGTCCCATCACCAGTGGCTGCCTCATCTATCCATTAACCAAAGATGCTCAATCCAATTGGCATTAAATGGATTCTGATGGGTTCTAATGATGAAAGCAAAACAATCCCTGGGCTCAAAGCACTTCCATTCATTCTGATAGGGAGAAAGCACACTAAATACAGGAATCTGAGACTACCCTACAGAAACTGGGCCCTTTGGATCACTGAGGATATAAAGCCAACGTTGAAGTCCCTGCCTTCAAAAAAAAAGCTCTTTAGAGGAAATGCAGTGATGTAAGAGACAAAGAAGGGATAGGAGGGCATCTCGGGCATGCAGAATAAGAATAATGACAACTGACATTTATATAACAGCCTAAAATTTCCAACAAGCTTTCTGTACATTGTCTCTGAGGCAGGTATTATAAACCCAGTTCATATGCAGTCAGAGGTTCTGAGTTCAAATCCCACTTAAGATATTGTATCATCTTGGACAAGTCATTTCTCCCTAGATTTCATATAATCCCTATAAAATGAGGTCCTTGGAGTAGAGGAAGACTTTTTTTTTTTTTTAACCGATTGTCTTTAGGCTATATTGTCTCAAAGTCAGTAAAACAATTGCCATTTGGGGGAGGGAGAGAAGGTGGTCCATTTAGGCTTTGGAGGTATAGAGGAAAAACTCCTTAAGATTGGGAATGGCATCTCTTCTGTACACTGTGTTCCATCTGCTCTCAAAGTTCAGCCAGGCTGTACCAATCCCGCGGTTGTGCTCCTACATGCATATTGGTTGACTTTAAGACAGCCTATGACTTCTCTCTCAGAGACCTTCAAGGCTGGCCAATTTCTTAAGCTGAAAATAGCATAAAATCCAATTTTCAGACCTAGTAGTACTTTCCTCCAAACATCCTTCCAACCAGAGCAGCTAGCAGGCAAAATAGCCCGTTAGATCTCAATGGAACCCTCACTTACAACTTCTCCTGTACCCATTTCCCCCATGTCCAAGCCTCAGCTGATAGGAAGGCGACTTGGAGCTGAATATCTTTGATGTTTAGTCTTCTTTTGTGGCTTGTAATGCCCAAATACCCATGTGGCCATGAGATAGGTCTGAATAATTGTCATCATGGTGACCATATGTGAGGATCCGATGTTCTCAAGACCCTAGACTTTGTTCCATCCTTTCCAGAATCGATACACAGAACAGAGCCTGCAGCCTCTCTCTAAGGTCACTTTCTGAGTATGTTTTATACCTTCTATTTTAGTCTACCCTCATAAACATGGAAGATAAGTCATAAAACATTTATTATTGTTCCCAGACTGAATTAATCTACAGCTTGGGTCAGGCTGCTTTCCTTCCAAACAACGAGGCATTTTTGGTGACATCTAAGAAGCACTTAGTGCTATTTTTTATGGGAATACCAAATTATTCTTCTTCTCATTCCAAAAGAGAATATAGCTAGGCATTTTCTCCCGAGGACATTAGCCAAATAAATCTTCTCATTTTAAAGATGCCCATTGAAATCTGCAGAGATAGTCTTCTTCTTCCCCATCATCTAGACTCCCATTTCTTATTCAGTGGGGTTATTCCACTGCTACCCAGCACAAACACTCTTTCCCCATTAAACCAGCATCCTTTTTGTCCCTGACATACACAATGATGACTCTTGCCTCTGTGACTCACCTAATACGATTTCTCCATTTGCAATGCCCTTGGCCCAATTTAGCTGATTCCAATCCTAAACTTTCTTCAAGGCCAAGCTCAAGTTATTCTCCTGGTTATTCCAGTCCATCATGATGGTTCCTTCTCTTAATTCCCATCAAACAGAGTAGTACTCATAGTTTTGCTTCCCCAAATATACCATAGATACAATGTATGCATTATGTGTATGTGTTTGTGTGGATAAAATACTCCTGGGCAGGGAGCATGTCTTAGATTTCCTCTGTACCTCTCATTCCCCTCCAAAACAAACAAAACCAAGCCTTAGCCCCAGCAGAATGTTGGGCAAATGGTAGGTGTTTAAGCAATACTTGTTATTAAGTGGTTCATTCATTCATTCAACAACCATTCATCAAGAATCTCCAATGTATAAAACACTGTGCTAACAAGAGATACATGAAGAGAATTCAGACATGACTTCTGCCCTGACAAATCTTATAGTCTAAAGCATATTGAAATACGAAATATCATACTATTATCAATCAATCAACGTTTATTACATAGCCACTCTTTGCCAGGCACTGTACTAGGTGCCAGGGATATGCAAAGAGAGGTCAAAGAGAGTCTTTGCCCTCATATAACTTATAATCTGTTGGGGGAGACACATGCAAATAAGTATATACTAAGCAAAAAATATGCAGGATAAAAGGAATAATTAACAGGAAAAGACACTAGAACTAAGAAGCATCAGGGAAAACTGTCGATAAAAGAAGGAAGTTTGGTTAGGACTTTAAGGAAGCCAGGGAAGGCAATAAGAAAAGTGCAGGAGGGATCGTGTTCTAAGTATGCTGCAGTAGACAGTGAAAATCCAGGGATCGAAGAGATAGTGTCCCATTCATGGAAGAGTCAGGAGGCCAGTGACACTGGACCGAGGAAAGATGCTAGGCTGTTGGGTATGAGAAATCTGAGAAAGTAAGGGTGGTGTGGGTCACGAAGGGCTTTGAATGCCAAGCAGAGCATTTGGGTTTTGATCCTGGAGGGACTGGGAAGCATTACTACTGCTCCTGTGACTACTGCTCGAAAAGCATCCTTACACTAAAAAGAAGGATGAAGAATGGTGACATCTGACCATTGATGGTCGCCTTTCAAAGGGAAGATGCGTAAACATAGTGCCATCTATAGAAATGCTTTGGGAAGTTAGCAGACATCCCTGCCCAGAGCAGAAACAAAGGCTGACAACAAGTAAAGAGGATTAGATTTGTTAAATGTAACAGAAAATGATTTAGTTTCTGAGGACAGTGAGAAGATCCAAGGAGGAATCAAAAGGATCGTGGTGGGAGACATCTGCACACACTTGGTCAATAAGAGATGAATCGGGAAACATCAGAGAAATAGTTCGGTCTTCTCTATTTGTCTGTGAAAAGGGAGGACTTTATAATGGTTATTCAGACCCGGGCAATGGCCACCAAAAATTGCAGATAATCTTTAAAGGAGACCAGATTTAGTAATCAATAGAGATTATAAAAGGAAATGGTGGAAACTATGTAACGCAGCACTCTGGGCTCTCAGATTTTAGCATTTAGATCAGTAGATCTCCAAGTAAAATATGACCTAGAGGGTAGACATATAGCAGAAGTTTGCTATTTTTCAAGAATTGATATGATAAATTCCCCATACATACGTATTTTGACCTTGAAATATCTTTGATAACTCTACCGTTGAACTGGACTAGGACCAAGTATGCCTGCAGACTTAATTGTGGCTCACAATTGCCAGGCACAACATTGATTCATTAAAATGCAGGAATGATATTAAAAAAAAAAAAAACAGACCTTTTACCTTCCATCTTAGAATCAACATTGTGTATTGGTTGGTTCCAAGGGAGAAGAGTGGTAAGGGCTAAGCAATTGGGGTTGTGACTTGCCCAGGGTCACACAGCTAGAAAGTATCTGAGGCCAAATATGAACCCAGGATCTCCCATCATCAGATCTGGCTCTCAATCCACTGAGCCACCTTGTTGCTTCTGGAACAACATTTTCCACAGATATTGCTTTGACAAATCTTGATAATTTCCAATCTGAGTGAGTCAAAAAAATCTTCTCTAATACAGAGATCTATTAGAAGAAATCCAGATCATGTGAGAATACCATGAGGTCCATATACATCATATTTTTTTTATCTTCTCTGTTATTGGTATTTTACATGGATTCTTTTGGTAAGCCCTCAGAATAAAAGCTTACATTCTAATATGTTTATTCAATTACCAAAAAAAAAGAATGTATTTATTTTATCCATTCGTGAAAGAATTTACCAAAAATTCAGTATAAAAAGGTATAAACAGGGTAGTGAGATGCTTCAGGAACATTTCTCTCTGAACTCCATTGATGAAGATGATAATGGTGGTGATGATTATAGTGAAGATGATGTGATGATGTCTGGCATTTTTATGGGACTCAAAAGTTTATATACATTATTCCATTTGAACTCACAAAAACTCTGTGAGATATGTACTACAGGTGCTACTATATTCTTTTGACAGACAAAGAAAGTAGAACTCAGGGAAGTGAAATGATTTATCAACGTTCGCATACCTAGTATTGTTACGTGCTGGATTTGAACCCATGTCTTCATTATTCCAAATACAGTACTTTATCCACTATGCCAAGAGGACAAAAATTGAGAAAATGTTTACCATAACAAAAGAGGAGAGTAGAATATCATAAGACAGCATAGAAGAACAGGCTCATCAATTTAGAGCTGGAAAGGAATCTTTGAGATCATCAAGTCTAATCTTTCTGCCATGGTCCAGAACACTAGTGGAATATTGAGATAATGCTCAAAACTCCCAAATCACCAACCCAGGTTGTTGTGAGCCAAGAAACAATGGAGCAGATTGGGAGTCGTGTGTTTCCTTTGCACCAAGGTGGATTAATTTGGAATGGATCCAAATGAGAGTCCTCTGGTCAGAGGAAATAAAAACACTTTAGGATTTGGGAAGAACTAAAAATCTGGGGAACTTCCGTGCTAACTGAATTTAGTCTCCTTGCCTCCTTTAAATATACATTTTTTTTTAATTTTGAGTTTTCTTTTTCCTTTCTTGAGGTCTATTGACTATGTTTCCTTTTCAAAAAAAATGTATTTAATTGATTAATTTAGACTATTTTTCCATGGCTCCAAGTTCATGTTCTTTCCCTCTCCTCCAACGATCAATTCCACTGCATTTTACATGTATATTGACTATGTTTTCATTTAAAGAATTATCTGAACCTCTGGGTTCCGAGTTATCTTTTGCACTGAATGTGGAACTTCAATCAAGACAACTGTTCTTTATATAAATGAGGAAACTGAGGCCCACAGAGTTAAAGTGATTGACCCAAAGCACTCAAAGTAGGAAATAATATTGAATAAAGATTGAAAACACAAAGTCGGGTTCTCTCTATCCAAATGGGGCACTTTCTCCACTAAGCCATGCAAGAGATCCAGTTTTTTTTTTGATAACAGTCTCGTATTCTTCCAGCTCTCCTTACCTAGACTTCATCTTAAACTCTGACCTGTGGCATTTCCCTACTGTTCCTTGATCCATGTTTATTATTCTATTCCATGGACTGCCATTGACACTAAAGGCTGTTTGCCCCCATCCTGGAACATCTCAACCAAAGACCTGGCTATTGGAAATCAGGGTGTCATTTTCTTTTCTTTTTTTTTTAAACCCTTACCTTCCGTCTTGGAGTCAATACTGAGTATTGGCTCCAAGGCAGAAGAGTGGTAAGGGCTAGGCAATGGGGGTTAAGTGACTTGCCCAGGGTCACACAGCTGGGAAGTGTCTGAGGTCAGATTTGAACCTAGGACCTCCCGTCTCTAGGGCTGGCTCTTAATCCACTGAGTAACCCAGCTGCCCCCTCAGGGTGTCATTTTCTTGAATTCAGGGTCTCTCCTTGTTCACCCATCACTAATAGGACTTTGCATTTATACCACACATTTTGCATTAATTTAGTCACTTTCTCCTTTGGGTCTCAGTTTCATCATTTACAAAATGGAGAGAGGCTGGATTAGATGGCTTCTAAGATCTCTTCCCATTGGCGATCGATAGTCTATGCAGTGCACACTCTTTTCTTTCTCTAATAAGTTCTTTGAAGGCTGGGGCTAGGCATGTTTCTTTTGCCTTTGTATGTACACCTGACACAGAGTGGATGCTTAATAAGTGCTCATTGAATAAACAGTAGGAAATGACTAAATGCTGGTTGAAATCTCAACTTGAATTTTGAACCTCTACTGCCTCAAATCAAGCATCTACTGTTTGCTGTTACCCTCTTCTTCTTTTATTTATGGCATTTGCTCTTTGTTTGCCCCAACAGGTTCTCTGAGCCAGGGTCCATGCTTATGCTTCTATAGCATCCTTCTACTGTATCCTAGATTAAAGTTAGGGATCAGTTCTCATGGGGAGTCAATGTCCATTCAGGGAAGCCCCATACCGACAGGCAGAATATTTAGAAAGGCTCAGTTTCCCTTTTTATAGGATTTAGACAGGTAGCATGGCATAATGCATTAAATATTGAACCCAAAGTTGGAAAGACTGGGTTCAAATGCTCCCTTAGCCACTTACTAGCTATGTAATCTCAAGAAAAACAATTTAACCCCTTTATGCTTCAGTTTATTCATCTATAAAGGGAGGGGAAAGGGTTGGACTCTGAGTTTAAATTTTATTTCGACCGTCAGTGTATGATCCCACCAATTCATTTTCCCCATTTCCCTCAGTTTTCTCACTTGTCAAACAAGAGGGATTGGACCCCCTGCTTTGAAGGCTCTTACGCCATGATCCCATGGCATCCCCAAATTAAGGATAAAAAAGCCTGCCCAGCCAGCTTAGGAAACTCTCTGTACTTGCTGGGATGCTGTAGCGGGTGCTAGAGTTTCCAGGGCTACCAGCCTAGTACACTGTGTGAGCATTAAATTTGCCTTAAAGGAAAAAAGAAAGTAGAATTGGAAGAGATGCTAGCAGAGCGGACTTCCCCTTAAGGATTGTATTACAGGTTGCACATTTGCCTCCATGGAAAAATGCACCAGTGAGTGTCCTTGCGGGGAGATGGCAGGTGGACGGACCCACTGGGAATCCTGTCACTGACAGCGGGATGTCCGCATCAAGGCCATGGCCATATGCCGCCTTCCTGGGCTCTTTCCTGATACCTGATACAAGGTGACATCTGTTGCCCTTCATGCTTGTGGGGTGTTTCCCTTTGATGCTTTCCTCCTGTCTGGCTACTCAATAACCCTTGGGCCATCCCAAGCTCAGAGTAAAGAGGGTTTGTTTGCTTGTTTTTTTTCCTGCCAAGACCAGGAGTTGTTTTCTTTACCCAAGAGTAAACATGGAAAGGAAGCAATATTATTTATGGAATGCTAATTGTAAAACCAACCCAAACCGATCCTTGCAAACTGTCTTGGAGAAATGGAAGCATTTAGCTGGAGAAGGGAATGCTTGAGGCAACGGCATGGAATCTGACTCCAAGAGTTTGGAAAATCAAGAGGAAGAGGGATTAACGTGGCTCTTCTTGGCCCTGAAAGGCAGAGCCAGGTGGAAACTGCCTGAGAGGAGGATTTCAGCTGGAAGTCTGGGAATTTTCCTAACAATTAGACTTGTCTAAGAGTGGAATGCATTGCCTTGCCTTGGAAGGGAACGGCTCCACCCTCCTTAGATGTCTTCAAACAGAAGCCAGAGACCACGTGCTGAGTATGCTGAAGAGACCATCCAACCCCCTTTCCTTTTCTGAGATTGAGTATATATTAGAAGTCACACTCTTCCAGGTCTCTGTATGTACCAGTGTGATGATTAAAATTCTGTGGAGCCTGTCTATTAATTTATAATTGCTTATTCGTAAAAGTTAGTGAGGGAGGGACAGACAGAGAGAAAGAGAGAGACAGAGACACAGTGAGACAGACAGAGGGACTCCACCCTAACTAAAAAGCCTCCAAGCCACTCCATACTTCCTCCATTCCAGCTCCCAGCTGAAGTTCAGGTCCAAGCCCAGCATCTCTCAGCACAACTGACCACTAGTTGAAATTGGTTAGTCAAATAAGGCCTGTGCTGGTGCTCCAGGGTAGGAGAAAGAATCCTTCACCTAAAAAAGAAACCAGCCATTGCTCTGCTCCCTTTCACGAGGCCACGACATCACTTCTCTTGCATCTCTGATGGACCAGGCTTAACTTCAGACTGGGGAGTACTGACCTCCCAACACATCACCTGTCAGGACTCCAGGTAGCCACGTTAATACCTAAGCCAATCTGTTCCAGAAAGCCATAATAAGCATGCGAGGTTGGGGATTTTCAAATGAAAAAGGGGGCACACTCAATTTTGAATTCACACACCAGTTTCAAGGAGGTTGAGATTATGTTGGCTTCTCAAAAGAGGCTGTTTTCTTCCATTTCAAGAGTGAAATCAAGGGATCAAAGTATCTTTGATAAGTAGAGAGGAAATTTTGAGGGCTTCAGTTTAGGATCAAGTGGCCTGAGAGGCTGTCTTTCTTTGATCCCTATAATTATAGCATCTATCTATGATTCTTCCCCAGGTGCTCACAATGAGAGTTCATTAAGTACCTGGTAGGACAGATTCCCAGCGTAAGACAGCTTTGCCCATATTCATATGCAAACTCAAATTCTTTTCTAAATTATTGCTCTTCTTCCCTCTGAGCCTCTGTAAAATGAGTTTTGACTAGATGGTACCTGAAGTGCTTTTTCTTGTTAACATTCCAGTCTTCTGAAAATGTTTTACTCCTGAATGGACAAGTCAAAGCTGACCAACGCATGGTGTAGAAGAGGGAGAAAGAGAACATTAACAACTAAGGAAATTAGCAAGGAGTTCCTGTGAAATGTAGTGTATTAGCTGATTCTTAAAGTAACCCCCAAATTCTAGGATAGGGATAGAGTTCTACTTTAGAGAGGTCATTTTGGAAGCCACAAGGAAAAGTAAGAGATAGAAAACCAAGAACTGAATCATGGTGCTGATGAAAAGAGTGGAGAAAAAGAATGGATTTGAAATATGCAGCGAAGGTAAAATCAAGACTTGGCAACTCATTGGAGTAGTTAGTGAAGGAGAGTTGAGTATGGAAGATGACTTTTAGAACATAAGTGCTTGTAAGGATGGTGATACTCTCAAGAGTAAAGGGAAAGTGACAGAGAGGAATGACTTTTCAGGAAAAGAGAATAAGCTCCATTTTGGATTGAGTTTGAGATATCTGATTGGAGACATCTAACAAGCAAATACTAAAGGGCAATGAGATGAGAGTAGAATAAGCTTCACTAGTAGTTGGTCAGCAACTCTCACTATTAATTCCCAGACTAAAATATACTTTTCTGGCCACTCCTATGCTGTAAATAAATAAATGATAAACATTTATTAAGCACCTACTGAGGCACTTTGCTAAGCACTGGGAATTCAAATTTAAAAATAATAAAGGCAATCTTTTCTTTCCAGGAGCTTATCTAATTCAAGAAAATCTTACATAAAAGGAAGCTAAAGAGCCAGAGGGTAGTGAGTACCCTGGATGCAGGAGCAAAGTGATGGTGGGGTTAAATCAAACAAAGAAATGGTGGCAAATGGTGTTGTTTTCTTCTTCTTCTTCATCATCTTCATCATCATCATTATCATCATCCTATCTAGAATTTCTATTGTACTTTAAGATTTGCAAATCATTTTCTCACCTTTTTCTCACAACAACCTTGAGAAGTAGATATTCTTTATTATTCCCATTTTATAGATAAGGAAGCTGAAACTGAGACAGAGCTTCAGGGATTTTCTCAGTCACACAGCTTCTAAGCACCTGAGACTAAATTTGAACTCATGTCTTCCTGACTCCAGGGCCAGCATTGTACTGCATCATCTAGCTGCCTCTAAATTATTAGGATATAGAGGGCAGGAACTGCTGGCTTTTTATATTTGTATCTCTGGTGTTTGATCACAGTGCCTGGCACACACCAGACAAACAACATACCTTCATAACCACTATTAGGTCTCAGCCAAATGTAATATAATAAAGATATAAAAAATGGCAACCACCTACACTTGAGGAGCTTATGTATAAAAATGCATAATAATTTTTATTTATAATTTCCATTTATTAGCTTATTTATGGTAAGCACTTGGGAATATGGGAACAAAGACATGGCCCCTGCTCTCTAGGGGTTTACAGTCTGTTGAGGAGACCGACATGATTAATAAAAGAAAAACTCAAGCCTCGAAGAATAGCTTAGGGAGAAAGAGGAGTACCTTTCAGTAGCATAGCATTAAGTCATTAGTCAGAAATGCAAATATGGAAGAGATAGGCGGATGCCCCTTTGAGTGGGATGCCTCCTGCTTGTTTCCTAGGTTGGCTTGCTATGGAATGAAAGAAATTTGTCTTACAGAAAGGACTCTGAGCTTCTCCACAGACTTTGAACCTAATTGGGCTACACAGTCAACTTCTCCCATTTTAGCCCATTGTGATCCATCAGCCCAGCAATGTTCCACTCTTCTGCTCTTTGAAGTAGAGGAAGGAACCAATGCATCCTGGCACCACAGGAAGGGCTTTGGTAAAAGGTGCATTAATAGGGTAAAAAAAAAAAGCTAACAGAGTGATTAATTTGGCTTTCTTCAGTATTATATGTCTATGCAAGTTGATTATAAGGCTTTTAATTAGTAATTTACTCTACTTAAAAAGAGTGCTTTCAATTTTTAATGAGATGAGGAAAGAAGATGCTCTTCTTTGACAGGGAGCAGCTATTTTATTTCCTCCTCTTATTTGGCTCCTCCAATAAATAACATTTTCAAGGAAAGGCATCCTTTCCTTTGGGGCATTTCTTCCCCAACCCTTCTTCTGAACCTCCTGGGTTCAAAAGAGATGGAAATAGATAAGACTCACTTAGTCACTTGCTTACTTCAACCTTTAACATTAACTGGTTTTGCTGGAAACAACTGTGAAGCCATGCACTCTCTGATTTGGCACCTGGAGATGCCTCCTCTCAAGACCCCTTGGAGGCCATTTTCACAACAATGCTTGCCAGCAGGATGACTAAAACTCTTTCTTGGGCAGTCCAACAATAAAAGCCTGACATCTTGGGACTGCTCACTTCCAATATAATTCTGAAAAGTATGGGTTAGAGATTGTAACCTATAGGCTTCCAGATTGCTGACCATCACCTGTCCTCATATGACACAAGCACATTCTAACCATTTTCCAAATACTCATGTAGCACCCACTGTGGGCTGCTCCCTCTTAAACCTCCCAACTTAGCATTCACAGATCTGCTAGCTAAATCCCCAAAATTGTAACTAGTGTATCAAGTTCAAAGGCTATACTGTGCTGGGTTACTCATCTAAACTCTATTAGCATGCTTTCCATGAATAGGTAGTAGACTCAATGATCTCTTAGCAAAGGTATTTATTAAGATGGTATAGAAATGGTAGCTTTTGGGGAAAGCTGGGTGGCTCAGTGGATGGAGAGCCAGGCCCAGAGATGGGAGGTCCTGGGTTCAAATCTGGCCTCAGACACTTCCCAGCGGTGTGACCCTGGGCAAGTCACTTGACCTTCATTTCCTAACCCTTACCACTCTTCTGCCTTAGAACCAATATATAGTATTGATTCTAAGATGGAAGGTAAGGGTTTATTAAAAAAAAAGAAATAGTAGCTTTAAACTTTCTCTTGAATAACTCAGGTTGTACCAACCCACTAATATACTTTCTTCTTCTGAGGAAGGAATGGAAATGGTATGATAGTTGTGAGGCACACATGTAGGAAACATATATGGCCAAGTCAATTCATAATGCAGGAACTTCAGAACCAAGACATCTTGTATCTCTAAATAAAATCCTCAAAAACAAAGATCTCCCTCTCCTCCCATCTAAGCACAGTATTGCTTGGTGCGTTGTCCATTTGGGCACTAAAAGACTAATCTCTCCCATAGCTTGATGTTTGATAGACAGGGCTAGCTTACTCCATCAATGGGTTACTGCTCTGTGTCTATGTGCATCTGGAGTATATATCTTTGGTACCTTTACTGTGCTTGGAGCTATTCTAAACTGACTCATCAGTTTCTGGATAGGATGCCTACTTCTGGATGAAGAGTTCCATATCTTGATGGCAGATGGAAGGGAGGAGGAAAAATCACTTCAATCCCTTCCCCCATGTCTTCAGAGATTGACATCACAGGATGATCTTGGTTTGTACTGCTTCCAGTTCTCGTAGACCACATGCTTCAATCTCCTCTAAGACTTAGCTATTTTAAGCTCTACAGAGGTGTGGACAATTTCTATTTATCCAAGGAGGTTGATCTGAAAAATCTGTTCACACTTTCTATAGGGATCACCAGGTATTATTAGCCAGCTAACACATGAAAATTCTTTATCTGTGATGATATCCCATGATATCATAAACTGAGATGAGCAGAGAGGGGAGGAGGAGTTAGATCCCATCCACCTTCTAGATTTTGGAAACTCCATTAGCTCTTGACAATGTTCAACATCTTTGTTAAAAACAAAATAAAGCACACAGAAGGACTTAGAATAAATAAGGAGGAATTATACAGAATTTCAGAGCTAGAATGGACCTAAGAGCTCATTTAGTACAACCTAGAGTTAAACAAGAATTTCTGACAAATATTCATCCAGCCATTGATTAAATTGAATCTTTCTGGCTGTTTGCAGTACTTTTTCCTTGACCTGGAAGCTATGGAATTTGACTATAATATTCCTGAGACTGTTCATTTTGGTATCTTTTTTGGGAGGTGACTGGTGGATTCTTTCCCTTTGTATTTTATCCTTTGATTCTTGGATATTTAGGGGAGTTTCCTTGATAATTTCTTGAAATACAATATCCAGACTTTTTTTTTTTATCGTAGTAGTCAGGTAGTCCAAAAATTCTTAAATAATTTCTCCTTGATCTGTTTTCCAGGTCATTTGTTTTTTTCTAATGCCACATATCACATTATCTTCCATTCTTTTGATTTTATTTTTATTATTTCTTAATGTATCATTTAGTCATTGGTTTCCAAATGCTCAATTCTAATTTTTAAGAAATTGTTTTCTTCAGTGAGTCTCTGTACTTCCTTTTTCCATTTGGCCAATTCTACTTTTTAAGGGGTTAGTTTTCTTTTCATTGTTTTTTTTTGTACATCTTTTGTCATTTTTTTGGTTGCTTTTCCTTCATCAAACTGTCAAGTTGTTTTTCCTGATTTTCTTGCTTTACTCTCATTTATTTTCCCAATTTTTCTTCTATTCATTTTATTTGATTTTTAAAATCTGTTTTATTTTACCTCCTCCAGGAGTTCTTTTTGGTCCTGACATCATTTCACATTTTTCTTTGAAGCTTCACATGTAGCCATTTTGAATTGTATTTTCTTCTGAGTTTGTGTTTTGGTCTTCCCTGTTATCACAGTAACTTTTCCAGGTAATGGTTCTTGTTTGTTTTCTGTTTAGTTTCCAAGTTATTTCATGAATTTTAACTTTATGTTAAATTTGGGCCCTGCTTTTGGGGTAGAAGTGGCACTGTCCCAAGCTTCTTGCATTAAGGTTGAAGGGTCTGACTGCTGGCTTGCTGGGGCATAGCCTGCTGCTTGCTTGCCTGAATAGTGCCTGTGCTGGACCATGCTTCCATCTTTTCCCAATGATACAGACCTTTTTCTGCCAATATTCTAAGTTGTCTTGGGCTGGGAAATTATTTCATACCATCCTTTTATTGGTTCTGTTATTCCAGAATTCAATTTGAGGCATTAAAAAAAATAGTTGCTTGGAGGTAAATTTGGGAGAGTTCAATGAAACCTCTTACTCTGCCTTCTTGGTTCCATCTCTCCCAGTCTTTGCTTAAGAAGCTCCAGTAAGAAAGAACCTACCACTGGTAGCAGCAGCCTATGCCATTTTGGGATAATCCTAATTTTTGGGAAGTTTCTTTCTGACATAAAGCCTTTGTTTACCTCTCTGAAATTTCTACCCATTGTTCTTGGTTTCTGAGACCAAGCAGAAATTGTCTAATGTCTTTTTCAATTTTTTGAAAAAAAAGTTGCTTTCAACTCGAAAGCAGTGAAGACACTGACCCATTGCTCTTCTTTTCTAGGCTAAACTTTCCTAGATTCTCTAATTAATCCTTATGAGGGATCTATTGAAGGTCTTTAACTATTTTGTTTGCCTTACCCTGGAAGTTTTCCAGCTTGCCAATGCCATTCCAATACTCTGAAGTCAAGAAAAGAACATGCAGGGCAGCTGGAAGATGCAGTGGATTGAGAGTCAGGCCCAGAGATGGGAGGTCTTGGGCTCAAATCTGGTCTCAGACACTTCCTAGCTGTGTGACCCTGGGTAAGTCACTTGACTCCCATTGCCTAATCCTTACCCTCCTTCTACCTTAGAACCAATACACAGCACTGATTCTAAGACAGAAGGTAAAGATAAAAAAAAGAATAGAACATGCTATTTCAGATGTTATGTAGTTAGGGCAGACAGACTACAGCAGGACAATCACCTCCTTATTCCTTGACAATATGCTTCCTTATAGCAATCAATGTTTTAGTTTTCTTGGCCACAATTTTGTACTGTTGCTTTACAGTGATCCGAGCATTCATTAAAAGCTCAACATTTTTTTTCTAGTCCAGACACACCACTTCCATTTCATATTTATTTATTTTCCAGGAGTTAGATATTAAAAAAAATAATAAAAAAGCCTTACCTTCCATTTTAGAATCAATACCAAGTATTGATTCTAAGGCAGAAGAATAGTTAGGGCTAGACAATAGGGGTTAAATGACTTGCTCAAGGTCACACAGCTATGAAGTGGTCTAAGGCCAGATTTGAACCCAGAACCTTCCATCTCTACGTCTGGCTTTTATTTCACTGACCTACCTAATTCCGCCTAGAGTTATATTTTTAATAGATATAAAAAAGTACTAAAATATCCATGTGGTTGTGCTGTTAATTGCCCTACTGGCCGCAGGGAGTAAAGGTAAGGAAGTCTCAGCAGACTGAAAGATTGAGCCAATGGGAATATGTTTAGAGTTGAGGTGGGTGGGGGAACTAGTTGCCTCTTTCCTATATCCTTTATCTTGTCCCACCTTCCGAGTGTGAGACATTATAATTGTCTTTTTTTTTTCTCTTTCATCTTGTCTGATACAGCCCTATGTTCAGGTAGCTTAGTACAGAGGACTGGGAGACAGAGATTCTGGCTTCAAATTTTACCTCTTACATTTAGGACTCATGGGACGTTGAGCCAATCAACTTAGCCTCTCTGGGTCGCCAGTTCTTTAATTATGAAATGAGGCACGAGGGAGAGTTGGATTAGAGGAGTTTGATTCCCTTCTCGTTCTGTATCTATGAGCCTGTTAAGATCTTTTTGAAGCACCAGTTTATATCTGAATTATCTTGAGAACTACTCCATTTCCCAGTGAACAAACAGAAAAGGATTGGCTTTCAAATCATGGGGGGGGAGAGAGGCAGTCTAAACACAACAGTCTAAACTCAGGCAATTTCTACTGTGCAACATCAGCAACTACCTTCCTTAGGCTAAGACAATAATGAAACCATTATTTTTTTTCAGTCACATACTTGAGGATGTCTTGTTGAACTGCTCCAACCAAAGACTCATTCACAGACTTTAATGCTAGCTCCATGCATTCCAAGAATCTGAATTCAACCATTTAATTTTTTTTTCCAGTTTTCTGGGCACTCTTCCCAATCACAGTTGATTTCTGATTAAATTATGACCTGTTGACCTGTCTTTTGCTTTTATTTAATCCTATGGATTTAGTCATGGTTCTGACTCTCCAAGAGGCTAATAGGTTTCCATGGGTGACCCTCTCCACCCACACACTTGTGGTGATGAATGTACATTGGTTTTTACCAATGAGTCCTTTGGAAGGACAATGTTAGTTTCTGTGGAAACATTCTCACACTTTATATTTTCTCTATTTTTCACATTTATATTTATATGTTTTTAACATACTTTTATTTATTTATATTTCCCTATTTTTCTATTATAATACCAATATTGTTATTTCATTGAATCTGACTCTTCATGAACTCATTTGATATTTTCTTGGCAAAGATACTGGAGTGGTTTTCTATTTGCTTCTTCAGCTCCTTTTACAGATGTGGAATGGAGGCAAACAGGGTGAAGTGACTTGTCCAGGGTCACATAGTAAGTGTCTGAGGTCAGATTTGAACCCAGGAAGCTTTGTCTTCCTGACACTAGCCTTGGCACTATATCCACTCTGTCTCTTAGCTGCCTGATAATAACAGAAAAGTCTTCCCATAAAATTGTGGTATGATCCCCCTCACTGGGGTGGTGGTGGTGGTGGTGGTGGTGGTGGTGGAGGCAATGTTTTAAACAGGACATTCCATCTCTTTTTTTCCATACATTTGCTCTATCTGTCCTCAGTGCCCTAAATAATCTATCCTTCCACCTATACCTGACCCACTGCATCAAGTCTTTCCCAATTTCTCCAGTTACTAAAATCTTCTCTTATTAGGTTATCTCCCATTTATACTATATCTCTCTATCTTGATAACTTAGTATATCTCTATCTTGATACAGTTACACACTTATGTCTGTATGTAGATGTGTACCTATATGTATACATGTAGGTATACATGCACAAGTATGTTTATTGCAATTTACTTTGGGCTCATCTTGCTCTGATCCCAAAGCCTGAGTACCATCAAAACCAGTTAAAAAATAGAAATGGATTATACTTTGAGCCAGATGTTGTAATGAGACTCCCCAGCCTTTGTTTTTTTTTTTGTAAAAATCCCCTCTTGCTGCTCCTTACAAGCCTCCCCAGATATCTATGACCTTAGGATTTTTATGCAAAATAACTTATGTAACTGCTTCTTCAGGCAGAGCCATCCATGAGACTCCTTCCTGGTTAAAATGTATTTAAGTCCTGTCCCCCATATCTCTCGTAGGTGCCCTTGTACCCTAATGCCATGCGTTGACTCTAAACTGCAATCTCCTCACCTTGATATAAGAACCTTTGTTGTTGCCACTTTGGTGATCCACTTTTATCTTAAAAACTGGCACAAATATTGGTGTGTATGATACATTTGTCATACATTCATATGACAAATATTAGATGATGAGATAAATAAATTGAGGATAATTATTGAGGGAAGGGTCTAGTGTTAAAGGGTATTGGGAAGGGATTATAGCTGGCACTTGAAGGGATTAAAGAAAGTCAGGAGGTAGAGATGAAGAGGGACAGAAGGTACTTGGTGAAAATTACAGAAGTTGGGCTATGCAGCATCTTGCATGAGAAATAGCAAGGTGGCCAGTGATCCCAGAGGGTACATGGGAGAGAGTGGTTCTAGGAGGTGTAAGGTATAAAAAGACATAGGAAGGGACCAGGCTTTAAATTCTGAATGGAAAATTTATATTCCACCTGTAGATGATAGGGAGGAAAGGGAGTATACTGAAGGAGGGGGAAGGGGACAATAAGGTATTACACAGTCAGACTTTTGCTTTAAGAAAAACGTTTTGACAGCTGACTAGAAGAAGAACTGGAGTGGAGAGAGGATTGAAGCAAGCAGACCCACTGTGAATCATGAAATTTTTCAGACTTGTGAATGTTAAAAGATTCTCAGATTCTACCTTGGAACATTTGGCTAAGACCATTCCCCATTACAAAGAACTTAAAACTATGATTGGAAAATTATGCACTGAGACACATTTAAAATGGCCTGAAATTCTCCCTCTGGCCCTATTTTATCTTAGAAGCAGGCCTACAGGAGACCTACACATCTCACCATTTGAGATGCTTTTTGGACATCCGCCTATACAGGCTAAACCTTTTCCCCCTGCATATACATCACTTT
>NC_077228.1:18195561-18288061 GCF_027887165.1 Monodelphis domestica
TCTAAGGCATAGTGGGGTTATTCTTATTTTTAAATGGAGTAATAAATGAATATTTTAAAATGTATCAGTTTTAATTTTTAAATACCAATAGATATAACCCTCATAAAAATTATTTGAGTAGTCAATAATGCTTAAGAGTGTAAAAGGCTTATAGAAATAGGAGGCACTCAAGTAGTTTAAATAGTGCATATTTTCAGATTTTTTTGAATTTACTAATTGTGTCTTTTCCTCTCCTTCTTTCTTTCTTTCCTTCTTTCTTTCTCTTTCTCCTTCCCTCCCTCTTTGTTTGTTTGTTTCTTTCCCTTCCCTCCCTCTTTGTTTGTTTGTGTCTTTCCCTTCCTTCCTTCCTTCCTTCCTTCCTTCCTTCCTTCCTTCCTTCCTTCCTTCCTTCCTTCTCTCTCTCTCTCTCTCTCTCTCTCTCTCTCTCTCTCTCTCTCTCTCTCTCTCTCTCTCTCTCTCTCTCTCTCTCTCCCTCTTTCTTTTGTGATATTTCTCTTAGGGCTTAGGCCTGGGTTGGCCAGGGCTGCCCTGGGCCGGCCTATCCTTTTCTCATTATTCTCCTTTTCTCTCCTTTTCTTTAATTCCACATTTGTATTAATTAAAATCTCTATAAAACCCAGATGACTTGGGCATATTTAATAATTGGGAATTCTTCCCTGGCAACCACCTTATATTTGATTCAAGACACTGTCTTGAAAAACATATTTTCTGTGGTCACAATTTAAGCCATCCACTCTATTATCTACTACAGTTTATGTATTTTCACTATTTTAATTATTACACTTCCTTCCCTCCCTCCCTGTCTCTCTCCCTCTCTCTCTCTCTCTTTCTTTCTTTCTCTCTCTCTCTCTTTCTTTCTCTTTTCCTTCATTTCCTTCCTTCCTTCCTTCCTTCCTTCCTTCCCCTCTCCCTCCTTTCCTTTTAAAGATGGTGCTATTTAATATATGGTTTTCTTGTAGGAAGATAGAGAAGAATAATGGGAGAAACTATGCTGATGGTAAAAAATAGATTTATAGAAAAATATTCTTTTAAAAAAATAAATAAGAGTTTCAAAAGATACTGGGGCCAAAAATTTCATAGCTGCTGCTGTAGGAAAATGATTTAACTGTTCTATGCCTCAGTTTTCACATCTACGAAAGGAAGGGATTGAAATCAGTGGTTTCTTGGTCCATTCCAGCTTTCGCTAAAATCCTCTAACTGCAAAGGGTTGAGGATGGGTGATGCAATGGATAGAGCACTAGGCCTAGAGTCAGGAAGATCTGAAATCCATCCTCAGACAATAATTGTGTAACTCTGAGCAAGTCATTTAATTTGTTTGCCTCAGTTTCTTCAATTGTAAAATAAGGATCATAAAACACCTAACTCAGAGGGTTGTGGTAAGTTCAAATCTAACCTCAGACAAACTTACTAGCTGTATAAATCTGGGGAAGTCACTTTTCTCATGTTTGCCTTTGTTTTCTCAGCTGTAAAATAGGAATAATAATAGCGCCTGCCTCACAGAGTTGTTGAGAGGGTCAAAAGAGATAATATTTGTAAAGTGCTTAGCATAATGCCTGGCATATGGTAGGGGCCATATAAATGCTCATTTCTTCTACCTTCCTGCTTCAAAAGAATAATGGAACAAAACAAGATGGCCTTAGGAGGTCTCTCTGCTCTCATTATAGGGCAACAGGGTGGAAAACCTGGAGACTAAGAGGGAGTACAGTTAGGTAGAATGCAGGTGCTCTGATTCCAATTATCTTCCATAGAACATGACATTGGGCCCCTTCTTGTTGATACCAATGAAAGTTTGCCTTCTTCCTCACTCTCTGGATAGTTCATGGTGTGCCTTCCCCGAATCTCTGTCCTCAAAGATTTGCCTGGACAACTCTATTCCGAGTTATTCTCACTCAATGTCCACTTAGATGAACAAAACTCCATCTTGAAAAAAAAATCCATCTTGACTATGGGACGTGGGGTAGAGGAGCAGTCTTGCATGGTAGCATGATATGATGGATGGGCAATGGACCTGGGGTCAGAAAGTCATGGATTCAAATCCTGTCACAGATACTGATTGGCTATGTGACTCTATGAGAATCATTGAAGGTCTTTGTACCACAATATAGTCATCTGTTCAAGCAGGAGGTTGGACTTGTTGGCTGTGAAAGTCCCTTCTGGCTCTCAATCTATGATCCTGTGATACGGGGCTTCCAATGGGAAAGGCTGCATTGAAATCTTATCATTTCAATGATCTGAGTCTGACTTAATAGTAAAATGGGGATAATAACCCTTGCATTAAGGACCTCATATTATTGTTGTTATTTAGAGGATTATGGGATCATGGAATGTCCTTAGTTAATTTTTGAAGTAATTTTATTATTCCCATTTTCTTAGCTGAAGGGAATATTGTCATCTCTATTTTCCAGTGAGTTTCAGGATGCGGCTGTCTCTTTTTCTGTGGGTATGTTGGAAAGGCATTTCCCAAATCTATACCTTTCTTCTTCCCTGAGAAAACTCGAGTAGTTAAAATAGTGGAAAGAAACAGGAGTCAGTGTCTGTTGGTTTCTGGCTGGTTTTAGTAAGGACTCTGGCCTTCCATCGTGCTGCTTTCAAATTTGATCTTTTCTCCCAAGAATTGGGGTGGATGGGGGAAGGGATGGATGGGAGAGACTTCTGGAATTCCAGCTATTTTATCTGATAGACTAATGAGTTAAGCAGAACCCGGAGCATTTGAAGGCAGATGAACTCTGCCATTCCTCTGTCAGTCAATGTCCTTACAAAGGGAGGGAAATTCCAAGCCCAGAAGAAAGAGCCCTTTGTACTGGACTGTATCTGGTCATTAGCTCCAGCCCAAGGATTCCAGTTTACATTTTAATCCAAATACCTATTAATAGACCTCTTATTTCAGCCCCCAGAGAATAGCTTCCAAAGCTGAGTCTCTGCAAGGGAAGCCAGCCTTATGTTTCTCTGGATCCCAATACAGAAAAAGTGGCCACTTGATAGCAATCCTATGGGAGAAACAGAGGGCACCACTAGCACCGAGGTCCTGATCCAGGCTGTAACAGGTCACCGTGTCATGGTCTCTTTGTTTCTGCTTTCTTTAACAGAATTGCTGGCGCCAAGGTAGGAAGGCTATTTGAGGAATGGAAGTCTACTCAGTAAAGGCCAAATTCCAGGTTTCAACATCATCAGAAACAGCCAGATCATTCCTAATGAAAACCACTGATTGCATCAGGCAGGTCTGCTCCTGGGGAAAACCATCAACAAGCTCCACTGGACTTCTATGGATGGAACCAGAGTCATGCTGTAGAAAGAACACTGGCTTTGGAATTCCAGGACCTTGGTTCAAATCCTTCCTCAGACTCTTAATGCCTTGATTAATACTGGGCAAGTATCTCTGTACTTCAGTTCCCTCATCTGTAAAATGAAAGGTCTGATGATCTTTGAGGTCTTTCTCATCTCTAGGATCCTGCCTAAGAGCTTCATGGTTCCCTTTTGTTTCTAAAATGATATATAAACTTCTATGCTTGGCATTTGGAGGATGAAATAATCTGGCTCCTGCCCACCCTGTCAGGCAAATAATGCATTACTAGTCTTTGTACACTCTGTGATCCAGCCAAATGCTAGATCTGCTCTTTCTTGTTGAGTATAAGCCATCTTCAGTCTCTAGGACTTTGCATAAAGTTCTATCCGGGACCCTCTTCTCATAGACTGTTTTGCTCGGTGATCTCATCAGCTCATGAATTCAATGATCATCTCCATGCAGATAGGTCCAAGATTGATGCGTCCAACTCTGACTTCTCTCCGGATCTCCAGTTGTCTATTACACCTCTTGAAATGGATTTCCAGTAGCCATCTTAAACTCAACATGTCCAAAATGGAGCTCATTATCACCGCCCCCCTCCTTCTCCCTTCTGAAGTTCTCTGTTACCCTCAAGGATATCTTGGTCCTCCCAATCATTCAGACTTCCAACCTTGATGAAATAAAGTCCTCACACTCCTACCTCCCCCACCACTATAGTCCATCAGTAACCAAGTCTTGACCTTTATACCTTCACCATATCTCTCATGTACCCCACCCCCCCCCTCCTCAAAAATGGCTCCTACACCCCTATAGGTACTCATTCCCTTATCCCACAACTATGGAAATAGCCCCTCAGCTCATCTCCCTTTGTCTGGCCCTACTCCACTCTTTCCTTCTCTAAGCTTTCAAATTGATTTAATTTTCCTAACGTGCAAATTGGACTGGATCCCCACTGCAGCATCCTGAGCCTCCACCATCCGAATAACTTCCACTGTTTCCCTGTTACCTCTAGGATCAAATATAAAACCTTCCCTTTGGCTCTTGAAAGCCCTTGATCACTTATCCCCTCCTCCCTGCCCCAGGTTTCCCTTCTCCTTCCTCTGGGACTCAGTGACTCTGGCCTCCTGGCTGTTCCTCACACATGAGAGATACTTCAAGTAATTTTCACTACCTGGAATTCTCCCTCATCTCTCAAACCTTGGCTTTTCCTTCCAGCCTCTCCCTATCATCCCACCTTCTTCAAGAAGCATTTCCTGTTCCTCCTCCATATTAGTGCTTTCCTTCTACAATTTTTTTCTCCAGCTCATCCTGTATATATCTTATTTGTACACGATTGTTTGTGTGTCATCTCCCCATTAGACACTCAGCTTTTCTGGAGCAGAGACTGGATTTTGTCTTTTTTCCTATCCCCAGTGCTTAGTCCTGGGCCTGACACATAGTAGGTGCTTAATTGACGCTTAAAACCCCACTCAATTTTTCCCTCTTAAACCCTGGGGTCTTTTGCTTACAAATCCTCAAGGAAGAGAAGTAATGAGATTTCACCAAGGGAGAAGTCTCTCTTCCCTTGCTGCTGTTGGAAAATGTAGGATGAACAACTGGGGATCCTTGTATGACTCAACACTTGATTTGCCCTTTGTTTAATGCATTTATCATGAAAAATCTTATAGAGTACGATTGTAAGAACCCAGAAAGGTCATCTTAACTTATGTGAGGTGCGCCTCTCTCCTAGGGATTTGTATATTTTTTGGTCAGGAAGGTGTGTGGACTTGTGATTGTATTGGCAAGGACCCCCCAACTCAAAGCCTTTCCTTTGATACCATGTTGCTTCATGTACCAATTTTAAACCATCTACATGGTAGGCAAAGTAACTTAATGGGAAACATATCATTTTAGCAGGGAATTTAATGCGCTCTCTCTCTCTCTCTCTCTCTCTCTCTCTCTCTCTCTCTCCTCTCTCTCTCTCTCTCTCTCTCCTCCCTCCCTCTCTCTCTCTCCTCTCTCTCTCTCCCTCTCTCCCTCTCTCCCTCTCTCCCTCTCTCCCTCTCTCCCTCTCTCCCCTCTCTCCCTCTCCCTCTCCCTCTCCTTCCCTCTCCCTCTCCCTCTCCCTCTCCCTCTCCCTCTCCCTCTCCCTCTCCCTCTCCCTCTCTCTCTCCTCTCTCTCTCTCTCTCTCTCTCTCTCTCTTCTGTCTCTCTCTCTCTCTTTCTTTCTCTCTGTCTCTCTCTTTTCTCTCTGTCTGTCTGTCTCTCTCTGAAATGGATACTAATTTCAACAAATGAAGAGGTAACAGAGGACAATGGAAAGAATGGTTGATTTGTAGTCAGAGGCACTGGGTTCAAATCCTGACCCTGGTATTTCCTACATGAGGGGGCATTATCGGTGAATCTGTGACCTTACCCTCCTCATGCAAAATGAAAGGTTAGGGCTAGATGGCAAAGTGATCCCAGCTCATAATCTTAGGATTTAGAAAAGAATCTCTAGGGACTTTTGTTAAGGACTATTGGCAGAGAGGGGGAGGCAGGAAGCTACATAAGAATTTGGAACATCAGGAATTGAACTCTTCCCTATTCCACTGGTCCTGGGGTGGAATTAGGCTGTCCTGAATAAGGTGGCAATTTGGATCTAAAAATCTGTCCCTTTTTTCCCTCTCTCCCAGACTTACCAGTGATGTCTGCATGCATCTGCACAAAAAAGAGGGTTCTTACTGAAGCCCCCCACACAGAAACAAGGTGCTGATGGAATGGCCGGCTGATGCCATCGTCTCCAGAATGTGGCGCGTCCCAAGCTAAAAGGACAAACCAGAAGTGGGCATCACTGGTGATGGAGAAGCAAAAGAAGAAAGCAAAACAAATCCACAAAAGGCTGCACACCCACTTAACACAAGATTCCAAGATAAACAGGGTCCAAAGTAACCAACGTTGTTTATTTACAGAATGGGAATATAGGAAATATATTCAGAGAAATAAAGAACATGTCAAAGATAAAACAGAATCCAGAATGTTAAAGAAGGGAAGACCTTAAAACTTAGAATGTAGAGGTTAGGACTGGCAGGACCTTAGAACCGGGAATGTCAGAGCTGAGAGAGGTCTTAGAGTTCATATTGTTCCATCCCTCTCATTTTATAAATGGGGTTCAAAGACCTCAAGAAACTGAAAAGGAACAAGGCATTCCTTTGAAAGAAAACAAGGGTCATTAGCAAAATCCAGTAAAGAATATAGGCAAGGAATACTCCTGTCAAGAGGAGGTCAGCCTGGGTAGGGGCAAGAAATGAACACTTCTGAAACTACCTCTTGGAGGGCCCAGATTCCCAAAGCCAAGTGTCCAGAATCACAACCCGCCAATAGGGAAGTCTGGGCAATTCTCAGTGTTCAGCTGAGTTTCCTGGCCAATCTGTTTTCTGATTAAGTCCTGACTCCAGGCTCAGCACTCCATCCACTCTATCCCCTACCTAGCTGCCCCATTCCTGTAGACACTTTGAACCTCCTTAAAAGACTCAGTTTCCTGGGTGCTTGCTCTTCCTAGAGGAGAGTGCCTGAAATCAGTGGCGCTCAATAAACTTTTCCTCAATTGCTATCTGAAGGTCCATTTCTGGCTATGGGGAAGCCTGTGGCTGTGTCTAATTGTTGGTTGGAATTCCGGTTCCCTTTAAGCCTCACAGATTTAAGCCTATAAGATCATTCCTTCTCCTCCCTAAATGGTCCAACAAAGGCCATTGTGGGAAAACGTTTATGTGTTTACCTGCCTGGAAAAATGTTTTAATCAGGAAAAATTTAAATTAAAATCAGTCTATTCCTCTATGGAAAAAAAAATAACTTAATCCCATCAGGAAGAAAATGCAAATCTGGGGACTTCAAATGCAAATTGTATTTTTTTTCTTTTAAAAGGCTTGCAGGCTGAAAAGAAAACTATAGATTAACAGCCTATGGATAAAAGCTATTGTTTGACAAGATTTTCAATTAAGCATGGTTTAAAAAAGAAAAGAAAAAACCTTTCTTGAAGAAGTGTTCCATACAGTTCCATGTACCTTAATTACATTCCTCATTCATTCCAGTCCTATTTCCTCCAGAATACTAACAACCCAATGGCTGATACTGTCCAAAGGAGGAATTTGTCAATTTCAACTTGTCAACAACAACTAGGTGCCGGCGTTTTCTTCTCAGCTGGTGGAGCAGAATGTTATTTTACTCCATTTACCATCCTGGGAAATGTATCCCTTATCTACATGCTTCATTAAAACCATCATCATTTTGCTTAAAGGTCAGCACACACAGATACTTTTCCAAAATGAATTGTACTCCCAGTAATTCAAATTACTCTACCATAAAGTCCTATCTAAAAGCTTTTCTCTTAAAAAGCCTTTCTACAATGATATTTTAAAGGTCATTAAGACAATGGAGAGCCCAAATAGCTGTTAATACCCCTATGTGCCACTTATCTTAAGTACACAATTGATTTTCAGAGTGTGGGACTTGAAAAACAAAACTGGTTCTTTTTCTTACATTACAAAGCTCCAGGGCTTTTGCTCTAATATTCTCCCAGAAACAGTAACTAGGAGACAGTCTCTGTCTACATTATTGGATTTCTCTTGGTCCAAATAATCGAGAAAATTATTTCTAAAATGTTATGCTAAAAATAAAATTAAGAGTAATGAATTTTCTTTAACTTGCCTCCTCCATGCAGCCTGCCCAGATAGAGCTCAAAGATAAAGTCATGATGTGTGTGCTGCTTGGGCACGGGACTCACATGGTTGTTTTTATTCATTTGAAAAGCACTAATTAATTGTTCATTTAGAAAAGATCTGAGAGTTTTAGTAGAATTTAGCGATGTGATATGGCATCTAAGCAGCTAATAAAAGCTAAAGTTGCATTAGCAGAGGAATGATGTCTACAGATATGGGGGTGATGGCACTGTTTTACGCTTGTGGATGGATGGACTTTGAAGATCCTTCCCCTTAGCTACTACTGAAGTGAGAGATCTGGCAGATCAGAGCCCAGTCCTTCAAGCAAGGGCCATGCAAATGCCCGTGGATTCTTGGGAAGTCTCCTTCCAGACGTGTAATAGAAGGTCTTGCCCTCTACTTCAGAGACTACAAAGAGATTCTGTGCCTGCTTCCAGCCTACCTACTGTGTGATGATAAAAAGCTGGAACCTCAGTTGGGAGGAGAAGGGTTACAAGTTTGAGCCCACTCATCCCAGGGCCAAGCTGTGGAAGGAAGTATGCGTCCCATTTGGGATTGATGTTCCTATAGATCTTTTTATGTCTTTTCCATAAATATTCCTCTGGGATGGGGAATGGGGTTATTGATGTTAATGGGTTAATTGAGGCAAAGTCATTGGCTGCACAGGAAAAACTGAGGGACATACGAAATATTCCAAGGGTGAAACCTCTCTCTTTTTTACTAGTTTCAAAGTATTATACTCAAACTTTTTATTAATGTGTTTTGCATATGGGCATTTTCTCTTATTGGCTTTTCAGGCCATACTCACAGAATACAGGGAGGCAGACTTGTTCCCTTACCATGAACAAAATGTGGAGAATAAATCAGATCCATATTCAAGAATGCCAAAAAATGGCCAGACCATTCAAAACGGACATCCTGCTACTTAGTGTTCCATGGGGATACTGCCAGAGTAGGCAGGGACCTTTGTGAGCTTGGGTGGGCAAGATGTTAGAAGTCTTTTTGGTGAGCTCTGGTTTAATTCAGGATCTTTTCCCCAACAGCATGAGAGGGAGCACCCTGGATCAAATAGCATGGAAGCCATCAATGCTGTTTAACAATGGAGGGAATCAGATCATTTCAGGCCAGAATAGGGGTAGACAAATAAGACTGATATTTTTGGACATGGTCAAAGTAAGAATTTGTTTTGCTGTATTTAAGTGGTTGCCATGAGGGCTTTCTTTAGGTTTTTAAAAAAAAAAAAAAACTATTCATGATGGCTCAGTGGGAGAGAGAGATAATAAATGTTTGGGAGAAAAATGATATTCAGATACTTACAGCAATGGCTTGAACTGTGGCCAAGTAGAGAAGAGCCAAATCATCAAGACCCTGAGACAGTCTCAATCCTGTGACCTGTGTGGATTAGAGGGAGATATACAGATTATGTGAGATAGAGACAGACAGACAGACAGACAGATAGACAGATAGATAGATAGAAATATGGATGGATGGATAGATAGATAGATAGATGGAAAAAGGATGGATGGAAAGATAGATGGATAAATGGATAGATAGATGGGCAGAGAGATGAATGGATAGTAGATAGATAGATAGATAGATAGATAGATAGATAGATAGATAGATAGATAGATGGATAGAAAGAAATATGGATGGATGGATGGATAGCTGGATGGATGGATATATGGATAGATAGATAGATAGGTAGATAGATAGATAGATAGATAGATAATAGATATATTTATGGAGAGACAGAGAAAGGCAAAGCCAGAGACAGAGAGAGATTGAGATTTGCAAATGTGGCATTTAGGGAAGGGGATATTTCCCATGAAAGATATTCAGATGTGTTTTCTTATAATGACTTCAAAATGTAAATTCTCTCTTTGTGAATCAGATATGAACTACAGGCTAAGCCTTTTTTCTTCCAGAGATGGGGCAGAGGTAGAAGGATGTGTGTGTGTGTGTGTGTGTGTGTGTGTGTGTGAGAGAGAGAGAGAGAGAGAGAGAGAGAGAGAGGAGGAGAGAAAGGGGGGAAAAAGAGGGGGTAGAGAGAGGGGTATAGAGAGAGGGGTATAGAGAGAGAGGGAGAGAGAGAGAGGGAGAGAGAGAGAGGGAGAGAGAGAGAGGAAGAGAATACAACCCACTTTAAGATGGTTAACAAAGAATTTAACAGGTTAACTTTTTTTTTTCACATACAACTATGTCAGAAAGTTCATTGATAAAAGGATAAATATTCAAGGGACATTAATGATAAGTTAATAGTTATGAGAGCTGATATTTATATACCACTTTAAGATCTGAAAGATTTATTTATTTTATTTGAATATCCTAACAATCTTGTAGGTATAATTTTCCCCACTTGACAGAAGGAGAAACCATAGTTCAGAGAATTTCTGTGATTTATACAATCATAATTTCAGCACTGAAGGGGATTTTAGAGAACATCTAAACCCTATTTTTTTTTGTTTGTTTCAGCTGAGGAATGAAATGATTATGATGGTGCAATGGATAGAGTACTAGGTCTGGAGTCAAGAAAATCTGAGTTTAAATCCAGTCTCAGATACATCCTTAATATGTAATCTGGGCAAGTTTTTTAACCTCTATTTGCCTCAGGCTCTTTGTCTGTAAAATGAGGATAAAAATAGCACCTAACTTTCAGGGATGTTGTGATAATAATTGTTTATATCCTTGTAGTATATTGTAGTATATCCTTTTATCAATGAACTTTCTGACATAGTTGTATGTGAAAAAAAAAGTTAACCTGTCAAAGGGATAATAATTGTTAAGTACTTAGCACAGTGTTTGGCCATAGTAAGAACTACATAAATGTTAGCTATGATGATGATGAGTGTAGATGGAGAGAATACACATATATATCCTTGAAGCACTGAAGTTGATCATTCACTCATCCATCCATCCATCCATCCATCCATCCATTTATTTATTCAAGTGACATTCATGAAGAACCTACTGTGTATAATGCCACTATTCTAGATACTGGTAAAGATACAAAGCTTATCTAAGAAGTGCCAGCAACCAGAGAGCTTGTGGTCTAGAATGGAGACAAAACATAGAGATCACCGCTGCATAATTACTTGATAAGTGCCTAAGGAGATTCCCATCAAGGTATAAGCTGAACTCTGAAGGGAAGGTCATTTTATGTGTTGTCTTTCTCATAAGGATGTAAAGAACTTAAGCTCCTATTTCTAGTACTTAAGCATTTTCACAGTGACTGGCAATATAAGTACTTAAAAATGGTTTTTCACTTATCTTTCTCCCTCTGTCTCTGTCTGTCTCTCTGTCTCTCTGTCTCTCTCTCTCTCTCTCTCTCTCTCTCTCTCTCTCTCATCTCTCTCTCTCTCTCTCTCTCTCTCTCCCTCCCTCCCATCATATCTCTATCCATCTATCAATCATCTAATATCCATCATCTCTATCTATCATCAGTCATCTATCTAATCTATCAATCTATTCCTGTCTAATCTTTTCAGTCATTCAAGATTTCTGGTACTATGTAAAGTCAAAGGAGGAGACACAATAATGGTACATAAAGCATAGTTTGTTCCTTCCTGGTACCTATCATCTAGCAGATGCTGCGACTAAATTCAATAAAGGTAAACTGAGGAATAGACTTCAAGCAAGACCAGTTTATTAACAGTGCCACATATAGCTGTTGACAAAGTGAATTACTCTGGCAATCTCATCAAAGCCAGAAATCTCAATGAAAAGGGGCAACAGGACACTCTTTATTGACATACAAGAAATGAGGGGATAATTGACTATAGTAGGAAAAGTGTTGGTCTTCACACTCTCTTCTGACAATTAAGGAATATTAGCTGTTTTATGGGATTGATCTACCTCTTGTAATCTTGGGCTAGGACTGGGTGGTCCAACCTTTTCCGAGTTCGAGTGCCCAGAGGGCAAATCCAAGCTGCCTGTGAGACCAGATTACTAAAGAGAGCTGAGGGAGAAAGTGCTTGCTTTGGGTGGCTGGGCAGAGGGGTGGGGAATGCAAAAAAAAAATGTCCTTGGGTGCTCCGGAGAGGGGGAACAGAACAGCTCCCTGAGTGCTGGCTCTGCACGCCTGCCAAGGAAGGCTTTACCAACTCAGGGCTAGAAGATCAGAACCACCAAGTTTGCTGTCCCCTTGGAGGAGATCATGCCTCCCCTAACTGCACAAAGATGGGTGACTTGTCTTTTGGGGGGATGGCACCAGGTTAGGCTATTGTCAATAAGCAGGTGTCCTAGGGACTAACAGTACGAGGTATTACACCATTCTCTTTCAACCACATCTTTAAACTAATTGAGGTAAAACTGTCTTTTTGCACGGTGAGCAAGGCAGATACTGACTCAATTATAGAAATCAATACAGCATAAAATCAATTACATGATAAAATGAATTCAGTAGAAATTAGAGGCAATTTTTATCTTCCCACACAGACAAGTTTATCACAAAATCATAGAATCTCAGAGTTGGAAGGGATCCATTGGTCTAGATGAATCTAGTACAGGGAGATCAAACTTAACATAGAAGTAGGACCACTAAACCATACACAAGGATCCCTGCAAGTCATAGAATGACTTAAAAACCCAAATATTAACATTAAATGTATTCTACTGTATTTTAACTTATTTTGTTAAATATTTCCCATCCCTATTTCAATCTGGTTTTGCTAGAGTAGGAAGTATTGGGACCGAATTTGACACTTCGTACTTAATCCAATATGCATCTGAACAGAGATATTCTGGGTGACACATCCAGCAAATGGTGATCCACCCTTGGCTCAAAGAGGTCCCTTTAGAGTGAGCTCATCACTTCCCAAGATAACACAACCCACTTCTTAAACAGCTTCCATCTTTATAAAGTTTTTTACAACTTTATATAACCCTGAATCTGACTCTCTACAGCCCACACCTACTGATCCTTACTGACTCTGGAGCCACACAGAACCTGAATAGAGGATGAGACAGAGGCAGAAGATAGAAATATAGAGATAAAGAGAAAAGATAGGTAAATAGATAAAGGATAGATGGATAGATAGACAGAGAGACAGATAGATAGGTAGGTAGGTAGGTAGACTGATGGATGAATGGACAGATAGATAGATGGATGGATGGATGGACAGATGGATGGAGGGAAGGATAGATAGACAGACAGACAGACAGACAGACAGACAGACAGACAGACAGATAGATAGATAGATAGATAGATAGATAGATAGATAGATAGGTAAATGGATGGATGGATAAATAGATAGATGGATAGATAGATAGATAGATAGATAGATAGATAGACAGAAAGATAGATGGATGGATGAATGGACAGATGGATGGAGGGAAGGATAGATAGATATACAGATAGAGATAGATAGAGATAGACAGAGATAGATGGATAGATAGGTAAATAGATGGAGATGGAAAGAGACAAAGAGAGGGGGGAGAGAGAGAAAGAGAGAAAGAAAGAGAGAGAGAGGGAGAGAAGAAAGAGAGAAAGAGAGAGAGAGAGAGAGAGAGAGAGAGAGAGAGAGAGAGAGAGAGAGAGAGAGAGAGAGAGAATTTATTAATCACTTGCTATGTCCCTGGCTCTGTGCTTATAAGCTTTCCACAAGATGCCCCTTTTAATAAGTGCCATTATAGTTGGCATCAATGTCAATTGAAATTTACTGATCCTGGGGTCAAGGGACCAAAGACCCATTGACTTTTTTTTTTTAAACTCTTACCTTCTATCTTGGAGTTAACACTGTGTATTGGTTCCAGGGCAGAAGAGTGGTAAGGGCTAGGCAATGGGGGTTAAGTGACTTGCCCAGGCTCACACAGCTAGAAGTGTCTGAGACCAGATTTGAACCCAGGACCTTCCATCTCTAGGCCTGGCTCTCAATTCACTGAGCTATCCAGATACCCCCATCCATTGACTTTTACCATCTGTGCAAACTGAGATATATTGCTTATCCTTTTCAGACCTCAAGTTCCCCATTTTCAAAATAAGTGGATTTGATCGTATCTGTTCTCTCTATCTCACAGAATTCATTCATTCATTCATTCCACAAATATTTACAGATCATCTGTTACATGGCTAGCTTTGTGCTAAGTAAACCTTGAGGAGGATATTAAGAAGTCCTAAAGGAATTTGTTATCTGAGGGGGAGAGTGAACTTGATCTGATATCCAGAAAAGAGGATTGGATTTAGAGTGGGGGGATCTGGTTCAAGTCTTATTCTGCTTCTATTTGTGTGACCTTGGGACATTCACATCCCCCTGTATGTTCCTCAGTTTTCTGATTCTCAAGATGAGGAAACGATAAGAGCCTGAACTTCCTTTTCTGTAAAATGGGAATAATATGTGTAGGATCATTCTCACGGGGTTTTAGGAAAAGAACTGTATAAAAATTATTACCAATTTAGGCAGGGAATTCTTCACCTGGGGTCCATTTACTTTATAAAAAATTCTTTAGTAACTGAATTTTAATATCATTGGTTTTTTTCTAATTCTATTATTTTATTTCTTGCATTTAAAAACATTTAGGCAGCTAAGTAGAACAGTAGATAAACCTGTGGACCTAGAAAACCTGAATTGAAACCTGACTTCAGATCCTCACTAGTGATGTGACTTAAGCTCCATCTGCCTCAGTTTTCTCATCAGGAAAACAGCAGATAATATGTGTATAGTATATAATAGCATCTATCTCACAGGGTTGGTTATTGTGGGGATTAAATGAGATAATATTTGTAAAGTTTTTTTGTGAACCTTAAAGGGATATATAAATGTCAGCTACATTTCTCAAGAGGGATTCAGAATACCCACAGAAATATTAAGCAGCCTTGATTTAAGGACTTGTTCAACTCTTACATTCTATGTTCTAAAGGTCCTTTTTGTTCAGATCTGCCATCTCACACGGATAAAGAAACTGAGCCCTATTAAGTAAGTTCATAGCTACAACAGCTCTTAAATATTGGGATTATATATAGATAGCATAAATAATAGGATATGATATATTTAGTATAGTTGTTATAATATAAACATAGATTTAAGCTATTTCCTATATTGTCTACAATATAATTATATACAAGATTATAATAATTTATAATATTATATATGAGTTTAAGGATTATGACCCTACGTCTCCTGGCTCCTAGGCCAATGCTTTTGTACTCTATTGTAGGTTGAAGTTAATCAATCTTCAAAAGTCTCTGCCACCTCCAAATCTATGATTCTGTAACTTCTAGTAGTCAAGCACGTGGCTCTTTTCACAGTGTGGTTTGTGAGTGTATAGGTTCATCAATTTAGAGGTGGAAGAAACAGGGCCACCTAGTCCAGCTCTCTCATTTTACAGAAAAGGAAACTGAGAGACAGAGGTTAAATGATGTGCACATGAATAATCAGTGCCAGAGCCAGGCTGACCCCTCAGCCAGTGCTTTAACTTGGGTGAAGCCCTCACCAGGCTTGTCTCCTTTTTCTTGAGTGTTCTCACACTTGGTTTTAAGCCCAGGAACCCAAGTCTCTGTCATTAGCTCTCACTTCTTCCCCATTCTCTTTTGAGATTGTTCTGCTAAAACTTGTTTTCTGAGATCAACTGTCAGATTTTGAAACCACAAGTCATAACGACGATGGAGTCACCTCACGTAGAAGGTATTATCTTACTAAATGGTGTTGACTAAGCCTCTGCCAGCATCATATCTTTTTCTGTCTTCCTTCAGATCTTGATTCGTGCCCATGGCCTTTTCTCCTTTAATTGAGTTAGAATTTCTCAGTGATTTTACAAGGTATGTCAAATAGGACTTGCTGATGGATACCAATTTTCAAAATTATGAGACTGGATCCCATGGGACATGGGACATGGTTAGAGTTATGATTTAAGAAAACTTCTTGGGAAGGTGTATGGAAAATGGACTGCCATAGGGAGAGACCCATTACAAAGCTATTAGAATAGACCAGGTGATGGCTGATGAGAACTTGACCAACATACAGGTTGTTTGGGTTGAGAGAGGGACATATGTCAGAGCTAGAAACCACAAGATTGGGTGAGTAATTAGATATGTAGTTGAGGGGTTGTGTGGAGCAGTCAAGGATCATATGAAGGTTTCAAGTTGTGGTGGCCAACTCAATAGCTCGGTAGATTGAGAGCCAGTCCTAGAGATAGGAAATCTTGGGTTCAAAGCTGGCCTCAGAGATAGAAAATCTTGGGTTCAAAGCTGGCCTCAGACACTTCCTAGCTGTGTGACTCTGGATAAGTCACTTAATCCCCAGTTGCTTAACCCTTACCTCTTTTCTGCCTTGGAAATGATACACATACACAAGAAATTGATTCTAAGATGGAAGGTAAGGGTTAAAAACAAAAGGAATGAGAAGTCAAACAAGAAGGAGGAAAAGGAAGAAAGAGGGGGATTATCATGACAAAATATTAGAGAAGAGAAAGGGGCCAGAGGGAAGTACGGATAAATGTCCGTGGCTACAGAAAAATCAAGAACTATAAGGATTGAGAAAAGGTCATTGGCTTTATCATAACTCTGGAGAATCCAGTTTGAGCTGAGTGATCTCCTGTCCCCATTTCCCTCCTTGGTTCTCTCATTCATTATCCTTTGACTCTTCTAAGGTTTAGTTTGAGAGTTGCCTCCTTCATGAAGTCTTTCTTCATTCTCTGAATTGTTCACATTGTCTTCTCCACTCAAGTAACCATTATTATTACTATACCCCCAGGGACATAGAATTCTACTTCTACAGCTCAAATGGATCTCTTCCTTCATTTTATAGGCGAGGAATTTTCCCCACTGAACCAAAGAGCAAATTATTTATTTTAAAACAATGTACACATATCACATTATTAGGGAGCATCAGGAGGACTGGAGTCCAAAGACTGAGAGGAAACTGAGTGAACACAAATGACTTGCCCAAGGTCTCACAGGGATTAAAACTCATGTCTTCCTGATTCCATATCCCAAGACACTGCCTTTTATTGGTATTTCTTTCTTAATTTTGGACATAATGTATCTCCCCAGGAGAATATAAGGTCCCTGAAGGGAGGGACACTTTCTTCTTTACTTTCTATTTTCATAGATATCAGCAAGCAATCAGTTAATCAAAGAACCAACCAATAAGCAAGGATTATTCCTTTATGATAAATATTTGTTGAATTACAAGTTAGCCTGTATTTTTTCAACTTATTACACTTATGAGCTGCCCAAGAATGTCGAGAGTTTTTACTTGCCAATACATAAATCCATTCAATGTTTGGTATTATGTCTTTCCTTTAAATTGTCTTAGGACAGTACTTTTAGCCAACAACAACCATTAGTACAAGATACCTGGTTCTATAGACAATGCTAATCCCACCAGCTGAAGTCAGTGGTGGTGCCCCCACCTCTTTCTCTAAACCACTCCTCCCTTGTACCACAGGCCATTTGAGAAAGGCATCCATGTGTCATCAGAGGCTTAACTTCTTTGGACAAATAATTTCTGAATCATCCTCTTTTGTTTATTTTCCCATTGTGAATCTGTTCCACTGGAATTTTAAGTGTGGCTGTTTCCTACCTGTACAGACTTTGTGCACTTTGCCACCCCTTCCATCAAGAAAAAAGCCCTCCACTAATCCAGGAAGATTGACCTCCTTCCTATGATGTGCACAAGATTCTCCATTTCCCATCTCTGTGCCTCTGCAGTGGTTGTTCCCTCTAGGGTTGGAATGCTTTCCCTCTTCATCTTCATCTTTTAGAATCCCTTTGTTACTTTTTTTCAGTTGAGTCTGACTCTTTGTGACCCCATGGACCCCACTGTTCATAGGGTTTCTTGGCAAAGATACTAGAGTGGTTTCCCATTCCATTCTCCAGTGAGTAAAGGAAAACAGAGGTTGGGTAACTTGTCCAGGATCACACAACTAGTATGAGTTTGAGGTTATATTTGAACTCAAGTTTTCTTGACTCCATATCTGGTACTCTATCTACTGAGCCATCTAGCTGTCCCCAAAGAATCTGCATCTTCCTTTAGGACTAAACTCAAAGTCTACGTTCTCTAGGATACTTTTCCTAGGTTACCTTTCATCTATTCTGTATGGATTCCTTATCAGAATTTAGTGACTGGCACACAAGAACTACTTAATCAATGCTTGTTCATTGCCTCCAAAATGATCAAAGCACCAAAATAAAGCACAATTTGATTCTCATAGGAATTGTCTATATAGATGTGATGGGGGTGGGGGGTGTAGAGATGTGGACTCATAATTTAATCAACGTAAAGGAACTCTCCCTTTGGAACTTTCCCTATGGACCAAAAGAAAGCATGGCATAATGAGTAGAAGGCCACTCTTAGACTTTAGGATGGGCCAGATTGAACCCCTAAACATCTGTGTTCCTTGGGGAATTTGTAAAATTTCTGGACCCGGTTTCTTAATTTGCAAAATGAAGGGGCTGGATTGGACCCAAAAATTCTTAATCTGGGATCAGTAAGTTTTTTTTTTTTTAATTTTGAATATATTTCAATAGAACTCATTTCCCTTGTAATCCCAGGTATTTTATGATTTAAAAATGTGATTTTAGGAAGGAGTCCAGAGACTTCATCAGAACCATTCAAGGGGTTCTTGATACAAAGAGTCTTCATGTTAGATGAATTCTAAAGTGTCATGCAGTAGAAATTATCCTGAACTTGGAATCATGTGAGTTCAAATACTAGATTGAACACTTACTATAGGACCATAGTATTTCATGCAGCCTTCTCAATTTCTTCATCTAGAAAATAAGAAGCGTGGGCAAAATGATGTCTTAAAGTTCTAAATCCATGATTCCAGGTCTTGACGAGTCTATCTGAAGAGGTACTGTGGTATGGTAGGGGAAAACTGAATTGGAGGGGAGTAGTGGTCAAAAGACCTTGGTCTAATTTCCAGCTTTGCCACTTACTACCTGTGTGGTCTTGGGCAAGTCCTTTTCCTCCTCTGGGACTTGTTTTTCTCATCTGAAACATGAAGCCATTGGAGTAGGATGACCCACAATCTGGGAATTCATTGGCAGTAACTCTCTGTTTTCCAAAAAAGATTGATAGCCTAAAAGATATCGTGCTAAGCTTGGAGTCACACATCCAACCACTAACACTTAACTCTGGGACCCTTCCCTTTGCTGAGACTCAACATCCCTTCTGCCCCATGAGAGAGTTGTTCCAGATGACCCTTATGAGGTCCCTTGTAGCTTGTATCAATGAAGCTATGCTCTATGCACTTGTCCCAAGTCACAGAGCCAGTGAGTCACAGAAGAGGCTACGTCCTAACCCAGTCTCCTTGCTTCTCTACACCTCCCTCAGTCTCTTCTTCTGCACTTTCATTCCACACTTGCACCTTGGGAGGGGCTCTGACTCTTGGCCTGAAGGTCCAGGTTGTTGTCCAGCTGTGCTGAGTGAGAGGGGGGGGACACCTTTATATGGCACTGCCTAGTGTTGGGGTGGGAAACATCACTTAGAAAACCCCCAAGATATTTTAAGCAAAAAAAAAAAAAAAGAGCCCAACAACTGAGAAACGGGGCTCAGAATTTTCAGCAAGTGTCTCTGGGAGAACCGGCAGTTGTGAAGGGTCAGAAACAGCCTGTTTAGGGATCTGGTCTTGGCTCAGAAACCCTGGGAACATCTTAGGAGAAGACAACGATAAAGACGCATGAGCGGCTAATGGAACGTTCATCTCTTCCATCTCCATCCCTAACATTGCTCCATCCGGGCTTCCTCACACACCCCAACGTAGGCTGATACTCACCATGCCCTTCAGTGTCAAGTCTGCTAAGGGAGACCGGTTGCCATGGAAATCTGGCCAAACATGTAAATCCGCAGTAAGGAAACCCACAGGCAGAGACTTCTTAATGGAATCCAGGTGACTATTCAAATATGTATAGATGCTTTGGAATCTGGAAAACAAAGTCCATTTTTTTTTTCCTTTTGGTCCATGAAGGTGGGGAAGTCAACAGTTCAGTGAGCAGAAAACATTTCAGCTTCTACGTCAAATGCAGCAATATGGTTAGAGACCTGCCAAAGTGGAAGACGGTCCAAGCTGTAACCTAAGTCAAGAGAAAATTACTTTGCTGCTAGGTGCTACATATGGCCTCTGGAAAGCATATGGCACTAGGAATGTGGGGAAGAAAAGGTCAGTTCCCAGGCTGAGCACGGGGATTGGACTGCAGTAGGAGGGGAGATGGAAGGCGAGAAGGAATGTTGTATTATGGGAATGAACACATGAAAAAAACCCATTGCTTTTATTAGGTGCTTACTAGGTTCAAAGCCCAGAGCTAAGCACTAGGGGTATAAACAGAAAGGGCAGTCATGCTCTCACTTCTAATGGAGGAGAGAACAAATAAATGCTGTTTCACCTGTAAGTCCAGTAGAAAGGTCCCATGGACCTTAGGGTGTAGCCACAAAGCAATAAATAGATGAGGTATTAGACTGGAAATCAGGAGATTATAATCACAGAATCATTGATTTTGAGAGTTGGAAGAGACGTGAGGCCATTTGGTCCAATCCTTTCCCAAGTGTGGTGAAGTGTTAACACTGGAGTCAGAGCACCTGGTTTCAAATCCTATCCCTGATGCCCACTACCTGAGTCAGAGGTGATGGGTTCAAATTCTCACTTTCCCACATAATACCTGGATGACCTGGGACAAATCACTGAATATCTTGGGGCTTCAATTTTCTCACGCATAAAAAGAGGAGGTCAGTTCCTGGTCCCTTCAACTTTAGATCTATGACTATTTGAATGACTTATGTCCCTGCATGCTCTAAAATTCTCATTTTAGAAGTTATAGAGAGGAAATTAATGCCATGTTCTATTGTCACTACTTTTCCGTCTCCCCACCTAATGGCCTATTTATACCCTATATAAACCAATCAAGGTAAAAAATGAAAACAAAAGGAAACGATCAAATGCCTCTCAGGGCAGGGAAGTCACAATCCTGATGCCATCCTATGTGCTTGGAAGTATTTGGAAACAGAGATGAGTGATGGGGATGTCCTTTGTGAAGCCCCTTCCCCAGCTAGCCCTATTTATCTCCCACGTTAATATCCATTGCCTTTCATTAGAAGTGTCGTGAGGCACATTTAGGATGACTCAGGGGCCATTGCAAAATGACAAGGGAATGGTCTAAGTTGTCAATGACTGTAAATTACTGGTGCAGGTCTCCAAGACTTATTTATTTCAATGGCTGTAGAACTATTAGGATTTAGTGTCAACTAGCTGTGATGTCTCGAAGATGCTCTGCGCCTCATTTCCTGGATGATAAGAGAAGGTAGTTAGACCAGATGGCTGCTGGTGGCCTTTCTGCTCCAATCTATTCCATTCTAAGATTTCTCCCAGCCTGACATTCTATGATCTTTAAGCTCTCCCAGCTCTGACAATGTGAATTCTAAGATCCCTTCCAGCTCTGTCCTTTTTAGTCCCAAGGGCTGATCTAGCTCGAACATTCTATAAACTCTCAGGGTCCTCCTGGTTCTAACATTCTCTGTTCTGAGTCTGTTCAGCTCTGACACTAAAGGTTCTAAGATCCCTCCCAGCTCTGATATTGTGAATCTAGCAATCAACAAACATTTATTCAACAATGCCTGAGTGCCAAGCGCTGTGCTAGGCTACAAAGAAAGTGTTTTTTTTTTTTTTAATGGTTCTTGAGTTGCTCACAAGTCAATGGAGAAGGCAACCTGCAAACTACTATGGCCACCGGAGACAGACAGTAGAAATAGGACATCATCTCAGAGGGAAGGCATTCGGGTAGGGAACCAGAAAAAGTTTCCTGTAGGAGAATGAATCTGAATTTTGAAGGAAGCCAAGAAGTGGAGGTGAGGAGGGAGACCATTCCATCATGGCAGACTGCTAGTGCCAAGGCATGGAGATAGCGGATAGACCCACAAAGTAGGGAATAGCAGTAAGGTACAGTCAACAGATCCTCTCAGAGGCAAGTCAAGTGTTTTGAAGAGAAGACAGGGAAGAAGAGGTCCAGTTGTAAGGTTCTAGTCTAAGCTGCCTTCTAGCTCCGACATTTTAGATCTCCATTTTGCTCTCAGCACAGTCTGTGTTTGAAAGTTCCTTCCAGCTCTGGGGTTCCACATTCTAACATACATTTTCCATGATTGGGGAAAGCTGAGGAAGAAGAGGAGGAAGGCTGTGCCATCTGAGCAGGAGAGGGACAGACTGGGTAGTAATGTGTGGTCTCCCTTTTACCTCCAGTCTAGCCAGATTTGGGACAGCCTATTAACCCTCCATTTCAAAATGGCATAAATGCTTCTAAGACAAGGGATTCCCTTCCCTCCTGGAGCCTTTGACTTCTCTTCTTGACCCCTTTCTTTTCTCCTTTCTCTCACCCTCTTTCCTTTTCTCTACTCTTGTCTTTTTCTTTTTTCTCTCCCTCCCTTTCTCTCTTTTTCTCACTCCCTCATTTTTTTCCTCTTTCACCCTTCTCCTCCCCCTTTCCCCTTCTCTTTCTTTCTCTTGCTCTATCATAAATAGCTCACTTAAAAATCTTTTCATTCTGTCTCCTCAGGAATCTCAAAGTAGGGCATTTGGTTTCAAGCATCTGGGTCAATAACAGAATCTCACTCTAATTACTATTGATTGGCCATTGTCTCGTTTACTGTAGGTCCAAACAGTGATATTCATTTAGCTTTCCCATCCATAGTCAATCATGCACTAATGAGATCCCTAAGGGAACTTGACATGTGCTTTACCCCTTTGACTTCTGACCTCCTCACAGCTGCATATTTATACTTTGAACCAAACCATTCAACTCCATATTTTTTCAATTATACCTAACCATGTGTGCTATCTGAGTCGATCATTCAAAATGAAGTGCACTTGGAAGGCATTAAAGTAACTAATTCATGTCATTATTCACATAATTTTACCCTTGCGTTATGCCTTCTTGGGGCTGAACTAAGGAGAATTTTGAATGCTTTTCGTATGGTGACCATCCATCCTTCATCTAGAGGGGACGAGATATTGAGAGGTCTAAATAGCTAGTCACAGAATTATGGCTCTAAGGTGGAGATAAGCGGTCCTTACTGGCCCTTCACTTCCCTGATCCTCGGTTTCCTCATCTGTTAAAGAGGTAATGGGACTTGACCTTTGAGATCCCTTCCAATTCTAAATGGATGATCTTGTAAGCCAGAATGGAAGCAAACAGAGGGAACACATGAGAAGTTATGGACGGGACTTGAACAAATCTCCTTTGTTATTATTTTCCCTATTGTACAAATAAACTGAAGCAGAGAAAGGACGAATGACTTCCCTACATTTGTGAAGTCAGTAAGTGGTATGCTTGGGTCTTAAACTCAATTTCTGAGACCAAGAGAGACAGGTCTAGCTGGTCAAAGGGTGCACCATATGGCACAGAGAATGAGAGAACCAAGGCAGAGAATCTCCTCAAAGAAGAGAAAGCTTACAGAGTATTGTGTAAGCTTTAAAGACCTAGAGCCCATATGAGCTACCACTTTTCTTTCCGTGTTCCTGCAAAACTTCATAATATTCTCAGAAGCATCGTAACCAAGAAAAGTAAAACTGACCAAAGCAGCAAAGTGTGGAATGCCCTTTGGATACATTTCATCTACAAATATGAAGATTTCTGGTGCTCAAATAATTCAGTTGTCTGAACAATTCAGATAACTCCATTGATGGTGGCAAAATAAGTGAGACACTATAATGTTCTGCAAAAGATAGGAAGGAAGGAAGGAAGGAAGGAAGGAAGGAAGGAAGGAAGGAAGGAAGGAAGGAAGGAAGGAAGAAAGAAAGAAAGAAAGAAAGAAAGAAAGAAAGAAAGAAAGAAAGAAAGAAAGAAAGAAAGAAAGAAAGAAAGAAAGAGAGAGAGAGAGAGAGAGAGAGAGAGAAAGAGAGAGAGAGAGAGAGAGAGAGAGAGAGAGAGAAAGAAAGAAAGAAAGAAAGAAAGAAAGAAAGAAAGAAAGAAAGAAAGAAAGAAAGAAAGAAAGAAAGAAAAAGAGAAAGAAAGAAAGAAAGAAAGAGAGAAAGAAAGAGAGAGGAAGAGAGAGAGAGGAAGAGAGAGAGAGGAGAGAGAAAGAAAAAGGAGAAAAATGAAGGAAGAGAGGGAGAGAAGGTAGGGAGGTAAGAAGGAAGGAAGGAAAGAATAAAGAACTGAAAGAAGGAGGGAAGGAAGGAAGGAGGGAGGAAGGATGTCTTCCTGAGCAGAACCTCAATAGTCTTAGAATCTTGTTCTCCTTTCCCCCAACAATTACACAGGTATATTACGTGTTGGCAAGATTTCTAGACATGGAATCAAGTGACCTGAGTTCAAGTGCTAGGTGTGCCAATTAGTGCTCTACTCCTTAATTTATTCACAAAACAAGTACAATAATATTTGTGTAACTTCAGATCAACAAATACTTGTTATTCATACCATACTGCATGCACTCTGGCCATCATCCTCATTTGCCTCCTACCCCAACCTTGCATTCTTCCTCTGGATCTCCTCGGTCTAATAAGTTAGTGTTTATCTCATCTTGCCCAAGCCAGATCTTCATGCCACTTTCTAGGCATCTAAACAGCATTCCATAGTCTTCATGCAACCCTCTTTCTAGTTCTGACATATGAATTGTTTTTCCTACAGGGGTTGTCTTGTTTTATTCTATTTGTAAAATTAGCATTTCATGTAATGCTATCTGTCTCTTTAAATTCTGTCTGTCTATCTGTATGTCTATCTATCTATCTATCTATCTATCTATCTGTCTGTCTGTCTGTCTGTCTGTCTGTCTGTCTAGCTACATGGCTACCTCTCTGTCTGTCTATCTATCTGTCTATCTGTCTGTCTATCTATCTATCTGTCTGTCTGTCTGTCTGTCTATCTATCTATCTATCTGTCTGTCTGTCTGTCTGTCTGTCTGTCTGTCTATCTATCTATCTATCTATCTGTCTAGCTACATGGCTACCTCTCTGTCTGTCTGTCTATCTATCTATATCTTTCTATCTGTCTGTCTGACTAGATATGTTATCTCTTTATCATCTATCTATCTGTTTGCCTGTGTGTCTATCTATTCATCTATCCATCTATCTAAATATCTATCTATCTCCATATCTTTCTATCTATCCATATATCCATGTATCCATCCATCTATCTATCTGTCTGTCTGTCTACATATATAATATATCCATCTATCTGTCCATCTGTCTGTCTGTCTGTCTGTCTCTGTCTCTCTCCTTCTCCCTTCCTTCTCTCTCCCGCAATGATCTAGCCTCTGTGCCAAGTACTAGGGATCCAAAGCCACAACCACAACCACATGAAGGTAGTATCTGCATCCGATCTTCCCAGTTAAACCATCAGCTAGTTGAGATCAGGAACCCTCCTTCCTTAGGTTGCCTTGTTTCACCTTGGCACTGAGTTTAGACCACAGTAAGGACTCTGTAAAGACTTGAGATTCATTCCTCTGGATGCTGGACTTAATGTCAGAGGGCCTGGGCGTGCTGTGGCCATTCGTTGGGTCTACATGTCCTCTAGCTCAGTGACAGGCACATGGTCAGTGGTCTGAGCACCCTAATTATTAGACCTCAGAACTAAGGCCAAGGTTTGAACCCTGTTCTTTAAGGCCTCCCACCTTGACCTTGGTCTCAGAAGCCAGGGCTATGGCTTCCTGTTAGAGAAACTTGAAATGTATCTGGCAGTGTTGGACGGATGAACCACAAACCAACATGAAGAAATCCAGCCTCTTCAGCCACCAGTAACCCCGTGATTAGAGGTGGTGTAGAGAACAGCGTTAGAGCTGGAGTCAGGAAAACTCAAGTTCCAATCTGGCCTCAGGTCCTTCCTAGCTGAGTCAGTGGCTGTGACAAAGTCACGTAACCACTGAGTCTCAGTTTCCTCATCTGTAAAATGAAGGTGCTGGGCTTGATTGCCCGTAAGGTCCCTTCCTGTTCTAAGCCCATGATTCTAGAGCTGTCCCAGTGTAGAATGGGGAAGAATAAATAGTAGACCAGATTGTAGGGGAGGGCAGTCTAAGCATTGGAGGAAATGAGGAGAGTTAGGCTTTTAACAATGGGTCAATGTGAGCAGAAAGAAAAGAAGGAAGTCAGGGAGAAGAAAGCTCTAAGGGGAAGAGGCCACACTGGCTGGAGTGAGAAATGCAGAAAGCCCTGGAACCAAGAGTAGTGACCCCAAGTGATGATGACGTCTGGTAATCCACATAGAGTCAGCCAAAGAAAAGCCAAAAAATGGATTCAAAGAGAAAAAGCAAACATAGATATCATTAAAAAGATAAAGAAATAGAGCAAAGCTTCATTCTGCTTAAAAAAAAAAAAGGGGAGGAGTCTGTGATAAGATAACATTGAAATGAAGGCTTCTGAGGGGCAGGGAGGTGGCTCAGTGGACTGAGAGCCTGGTCTGGAGTTGGGAGGACCTGTGTTCAAGTTTGTATTCAGACACTTCCTAGCTGAGTGGCCCTAGGCAAGTCACTTAACCCCATTTTCCTAGCCCTTGCCCTTCTGTCTTAGTGCTGTTACTAGGACAGAAGTAAGGATTAAAAAAAAAAGGGCATTTGAGGCATTTGCTGAAGCATTTTCTTCTCCAATGCCTTCACACAAAACAATGGTCTTATGAAAATTTCTCTCTAACAGAGCCTTAATCTGAAAGCTTTCCTCACTTTATCAATTCGTCTTGAATGTCCTCCCTCTTCTCCCCCACCCCCTCACTGATTCTGTGAGATATTCCTAATTTTTCTAACAGTGAATTCTGGTGAATCAGAAGGTCCTGAAGGTCTGATCTGGAGTCATGGAACATCCCACCAAAAATTGAAATATCCAAATGCTCAGGGTTTTTGTGAGGGGCATTTCCAGTGGGTGCGTTTATCCCCTTTACACCCCAGAAAGCATTTCACCAGTTAAACTGTCAGCTAGTTGAGGCCAGGAACCCATCCTTACTTAGGCTGCCTTGTTTCACCTTGGCACTGAGTTTAGGGGCTGGTTCTCCAAAAGGATGACAGCCAAGAGTCTGCAGAAAATATTCTTCTCTGTCAATATAGTTCTCAGGAGTTTGAGTTAGTGCCCGAGTTTGGCGAGGAATCATCCATGGGCACCTCTGTACTGGTGCACAGTTAGCAAATGTTCAGTTAGTATTGTGGTCCACAAATACTGAAGACTGGAGATGAATAGGTGGGGGGCAGCCCTATGTAGCCTAAACCCTGCTAATGCCTCAGCATGGAGCTCTGCTATGGAATCAAAGACTCCGCAAGTCTCCTAAGGAAGGAAGCCATGCAGATGTTGGAGGACAGCAGCTCTTTCCCTTATTACAAAGGAATACATGAAACTGTGAAGTGTTAATAGTGAGGAAGGATGGAAATCCATTCATTATCCCTAAAGCTTTCAAGTGCACCATCTTTACCTTCCTCTCTGAGAGTGGGATGAAGAAGCAGCCAATGGGCCAATCCATCTATTGGACATCACCAAGTTGCTTAGCAACAGGTGGGATGTGCTACCATGACTCTCTCTGCCTACTCAAAGGAAAACCAAAAGAGCAATGCTTTCTGAAACTGGAGATTTCAATACACCTGAATGCTGACTCTCATTCCATGTTGGCTTGAGGAATCCTGAGTTCTAACCTTTGATCCACCCAGAAAAATCTGTGAGGTATGGGATGTCCTTTAGTTCCTTTGGGTTTCAGTTTATTACTGTGTAAAAAGAAGAGCTCAGGACAAACAGAATCTAAGTTCTCTTCTAGATCTAATACTCTACATTCTTTAATTGTACGTTCTAAGGTCCCTTTTTCAGCTTTGATGTTGTTAAGTAGAAGTCCCTACTACTATTCTGAAGTTTTTGGTTCTAAGGTTCCTTCCAGCTTTGATGATGTTCGATGTTCCAACATTCTATATTCTAAGTTCCCTTTAAAGTTCTTATATCCTATGATTCTATGAGGATAGAGGGAGAAGACAAACATTTTTAAGCACTTCCCATGTATCATATGAAATCATTTCTAGTGATCATTTCTCAAAAGCCCTGGGAGATAGGTGCTATTATCATCCCCATTTTACTGACAAGGATATGGAGGCAGACAGAGGTTTAAAGGATTTGCCCAGGGTCACATTATTACTAAATATCTGAGGCTGGATTTGAACTTGGGTCTTCCTGAGCCCAGGTCCAGTGGTCTCTCTGCTATACCAACTAACAGAAACTTTTTACAAAGACAGTAAAGAAAGAAAGAACAGAGAAAACAGACCTGACAACCAGCAATATGATATGAGTCACTTACACTGGGTAGTACTACATATTAGTACTCCTACTACAAATAACAGTAATAACACTGACACCAAAAATACTAAAATGATAACAGAAAAGAAGAGGAAGATGATGAAAAAGGTAAAGAAGATGGAGAATTCAAATGTACTTTCAGGTTTTCAGAGTGCTCTGCCTATGTTACCTGTTGAGCCTCATAGCGATCCTTGAGTTTGGTCATTGTTATCATTACTCTTCTTTTTCAGATGGGGAAGCTGAGACTGAAAAGCGTTAAGTGACTTGCTCAGATCATACTGAGAGTAAGTTCTAAGGTAGGATTTCAACTGAGATCTTTGATACTGTGAAGATTGGATTTAGCTCTCCCCTGATTGTAACACTAAAGATACTTAGCTCTTCCTTTATTGTGAAGGTCAAATTGTAATACTCTGATTGTAACAATGAAGGTACTTAGCTCTTCCTTTATTGGGAAGATTGAATCATAATCCATGATCTATCTTTAGATTTTAATCTCCCAAAAGGTGATAACTCAGTATTTTAAGTAGATCTACCCATTTTAAATACAAAAAGGTGTTAAGTAACTACAAAAGGTGAACTAACAAAAAAAAAGATGTTAAGTAACCCCAAAAGATATAATGTAAACCAAAGAAGATGTGAACTAAAGAGTGGGCATCCCTGGAGAAAAGCATCTGCTATGATTGGTAGATGTGAAATTTAGGGGAGGTGACACAAGAGAAAAAGATCTTTAAAAAGAGGACCAGAAGCCAGAAGAGAAGATATTTCAATTCAGTTCAAAATCGAGGAGATCTCTAACTTGGAGTTGGACTGAAAGAACTGGATCCCTGGAGTAACTCATGCAGGAGACCACAGACTGCTTTCATTTTAGATGGTCACCCTTGGTGAGTGAAAGGCTGACTTAGTGACCCCTTTTTTTCTGGAGGCATGAAGCCTCCAGGAAAGGCCATCATCTTGAGATTTTCTTCCTCTGGCTGGAGCTTAGAAATTTTAACTGGTATCAGTGGAAGTGGGAGCTCTATCTCTCTCCCTTCCTTTTCTCTCTTCCTTAATATCTTCCCTCTTTTGTAAATAAACTACCATAAATTCCTTTTACTTTAGTAATTAATTTTGGGATTTAGAAATTAAATCCCTGGCAACCACTTATATAAATATTCAGAATCCAACCACAATTAAATTTAACAATACCAAGGCAAGCTCTCTATTGGCCAGGTTACCAAGCTTTTTAGACAATCTCTTAGTTCATATGAAATTATATTTATAAATAATATATTTAAATTCTATTTAATTTAATATTAATATTAATAATTAAATATATTAATTATATAATATAATTATATATGATATAATAATAAAGTATATTAATAATTAATAATAAAATTAATATTAATAATAATTAATAAAGTAATTTAATTCTGAGATTTAAATTCTAAATTCCTAGCTAAGCTACAATAATTATTAATATTCTCCCCTTAGTTTCCTAAGACTCAATAATACCCTTTATTATATTGGGATAAAATAAGGGTCCCAAAGACCAAAATGGGGTTCATTTGTTACATTCTTAGTAATAACTCATTCCATGTAGGAATTCTCTCTGCAACTTTCTCACAGGTGGGCAGAGACTTTACTTGAATAATTTTAGGGATCAAGCACTTATTATTTCACGAGGTATCTCAATGCATTTTCCAACCTTCTGGATTGTTAAAAAATTTTCCCCCAAACACTGTGCCAGATTCTTCCCCTTCTGAAACTTCTGCCCAGTGATACTAATTATGCCACACAAAGGTGAGCCTGTTACTTCTTCCATCTGCCAGCCCTTCACAGACCTGGAGATGGGGATCATGACTCCGTAACGCGTCTCTAGGTTAAATATTCCAATGTTTTTTTTTTAAATATTATTATCCTCCCATGACATAGTTTTCAAACTCCTCAGGGATATAATCTGCAGACTTTATCAAGATACACCTACTGCTATTCAAGAAAGATGTCAGACAAATAGCATCTCCCACAAGAGATGGGCTGTTGGAGAGCTACGTGCCATTCTCCCTGTCCAACTCTGTCTTTCCTCCAGTGCTACCCTGGACCTTGTTCCTACTAATTCCTGCTAAGGTGTTAATAGATAACTCAAGTGTTAGCTGATAAGAGATTAAGATGTCATCCTTCCTTGGGGCATTCACATTTTCAAAGGAGAACCCTTGAAAACAAAATCCTGTAAGTCCTATAGGATTTAGCAGTGTCTGGCACATGGTGGTTGCTTAATAAATGCTAGATGACTGGTTGACCTAAAGGAATGAATCAGTAAGGGTTGACATTGACATTTTTGCAGAGTGGGATGTTAGTTATCATTCTGTGATATGGGAGGACTCACTGCCTCCTGAGCTAGCTCATTTCACTCTGCAAACAGCTGGAATCAAGAGTTTTTCCTCTGAACAGTTCTAAATTGCATAAGACCATAGATATAGAGCTGGAAGAGAGGGGGGAGTCCAACTCCCTCATTTTGTAGAGGATAAAGCCAAAGCCTAGGGAGAGTAAGTGGCTTTGAGTCTCATAGGTACCAAGTGCCAGGGGTGATTTGAACCCATGTCCTCTAACTCCATAGTCAATGCTCTCTCCACTGGACCACAACTACTGAATCCTGGCCAAGTTGTGTTCTTCCCCTTGTTGGTTCTATGAGCTTGGTCAAAGCGTTTAATCTCCCTAGAGCTCAGTTTCCTCATTTGTTAATTAAAAGTTGGGAATAGAAGACATCAAATCTCTCTGACTCCCAGTTTTTCTGATCCTTGAGTCCTCCCAGCCTCCCCAGCTTTGGGAAGGGAACAGAAGCAGTTTAGCCCCCTTTTCCCCAACAGCCTATTAGATACTTGAGGGCAGCTACCTTTTCTTCTCCAGCCAAATATTCCCAACTCTTCTATCTGATCGTCCCAAAGATCATTGTGATGGCTCTACACTATCCTATGAACCCTCTTCTGCTGGTCAAAGGCCTTCAAATGTGCAGCGAATTCTTTGCAGTTTTGAAGCTTATAGAAAGCATTTATTATTAGACCTTTCCATCCTATTGGTTAGTTCTGCTGAATTTTCTCCTCCTTTCTTTTTTAATTCTTTGTAATACAGGTTTGTTCCTGGGAAAGGGGAACATTGGGGAATGTAGGAGATATGGAAATAAAAGTTATCAATAAAAATATTCTACTACATTGTAAACTCATTGAGGCAGGGATTGTGTTTTACCTCTTCTTTTATCTTCTGGCACATGATAGGCACTTAATAAATATTTACTCTTTGATTATTGATTAATGTAATTTAAAGATTGGGCAGTTGGGTGGCTCAGTGGATTGAAAGTCAGGCCCAGAGATGGGAGGTCCTGGGTTCAAATCTGAAATCTTCCTTGCTGTGTGACCCTGGGCAAGTCACTTAACCCCCACTGCCTAGCCCTTACCACACTCCTGCCTTGGAACCAATACACAGTATTGATTCTAAGACAGAAGGTAAGGGTTTTATTTTTTTTTAATGGGTGCTCAGTACTAAACACTATACTTCCCAAATGAGAGGACCATGGGCGTCACATCACCTTAATTCAGGTTAGTAGCCAAGATCACATTAATTTACTATTGTATGTCTGATATACTGCACTACGGATCCAAAGGGACTTATAGTTCACTAATCATTGTAGATCTCTGTTCTGAACTTCAGTTTACTCATCTGCCAAAGCCAGGAATGGACTAAATAATAATATTCACGGTCTCTTCCTGATCCTAAAGTTTGCCCTGCTTTCTCATAGGCTATCTTATGAGAGCCCTTTGGGGCTCATCTGGCAAGTCTATTCAAGAATTGCCACAAAGCTCTGGCTCCCCAGTATCATTGCTTGAAAAAATTACACCAAAACTTAGATGCCAATGAAAGGCAGTATGGGGCAGGGCAAAGACCAATGAACAGAGTCACAAATCTAGGGTCACTGTCTTGTCTCCACCAAGTCCTTCTGAAGCCTCAGTTTGTATGTCTGTAAAATAGAAATAATCCTTGTCTTGTCTATCTCACAGTAGTGAAGGCTGAGAGGATCCCAGGATTCAGAAACGAATAGCAGCTTAAATTCATCTAGTGTTCAAATTTTGCAAGTGAGTAAACTGAGGTCAACAATGGTGCCACGCCTTGTCAAAGTCTCACGTGTAGTGACTTTCAGAAACAATATTCAAACACTTCTAAATCGAGAATGCTGGGAATATTAGAAGGCTCCATTGTCTCAAAGTAAATGAAAACCACACTATTTTGAACAAAGGCTGTAGGGGAAGAAAAATAAAAGTAGTTACCTGGCGGAAGCCTTTGCTTGCAGTTCAGGGTAGGCAGCGTGTCCCTGGACCACATGGTCTATCTGTAAAAGCAAGAAGTAAAGGTAAACTTGTGTCCCCCAAAATACTTCCTATAAGCTTAAGAGAAGACTCTTAGGGAAAGAAAACAAAAACAAAACTCTTTTCTTCTACCAAGGAATCTGCCAGAAGGGAAATCCTAATTTAGCAGCACTTCAGAATTTTGGAAAAGGCCATCCTTGCTCATCTTAGTGGACAGCCTGGGTATTCCTTGTTCATTGCAGCAACATTAGCAAAGATCAATGAAACCCTTGGCTAACCCCTAAGGATGAAAGGAAGAAGCAGGGGGGCATTTAGAGTCACAAGAAAGCAAGGAGCCTAATGCATAAGCAGCCCTAGATGTGGAGTTCAGAGAACTGGATTCAAATCCAGGCTCTTCCACTTTCTAGCTGTTTGACTAGGAGCAAATCACTCTATAAAATAAGAATAATGGTATATACACTGCCTGACTCCAGGTTTGGGGAGAAAAGTGAGCCAGATTATTATTCTATCAATCATGGATGCTGAGTCCTGGGTAATATAGCACAGCAATGGAGGTTGTAATGTTTTTCTCTCTTTTTTTAAATCACATCTGTTATCTGTTTTGTCTTAGAAGCCATACTAATATTGGCTCTAACGCAGAAGAGACGTTGAGGGCTAGGCAATCAGGGTTAAGGGACTTGCTCAGGGTTTTACTGCTAGGAAGTGTCTGAGACCAGATTTGAACCCAGGATCTCCTAACTCCACTTCTAGCTCTTTAGCCTCTGCACTACTTAGCTGCCCCTGCGGTGATGTTTCAGCCTCTACTTCCATCATATTCATAGAGATAATGAAGTGAAAGAGAAAGTATAATGAACAAATGAGGAGCCAAGAGATCAAGGTTCTACTCTATCATGGCCTTTCCATGTGGAATTTGGCACATTCATTCTTTTCTTTATCTGTGTCAGTTTCCTTGTCCTCATAATTCTATAAAATGAGGAGCCTGACTACATGATCTCTGGGGTCTCTTGCAGCTCGAAATCTATGATCCTTTGTCCTTAGGGTCTCCTTTCTCTTCTAATTTAAAGTCAGGAAGACCTGAGTTCAAATCCAACATCAGATAAGTACTATCTGTGTGACCTTGGGCAAGTCAATGTAACCTCTACCTATCTCAGTTTTCTCATCTGTAAAATGGAGTGAGTAGCACTTACTTCCCAGGATGGTTGTGAGGATCAAATGAGATAATAATTGTAAGCACAAAGCTTAACACATAGTAAGAACTACATCAATGTTAATGTTATTATTAGCCATCAATCTCTATGGCTTTCTCTCCATCTGTACAAGGTAACTTGAAATGGCTTTGCTTCATGCTTTGGAAACCTTCAAGTACTATCTAAATATTAGTCATCGTTATTATCATTATTATGATGCCTTTAGCATATGCTGATCCACTTTTTATAGTTTTATATTTACTTGGGTTCTATATGATTTTTTCCAAGGAATATTCATCTACCATCTACCTCCAGGATTTTTAATCTATTGTCCTTGAACTTGTTTAGTACGTGTGTGTGTTGTGTGTGCGTGTGCACATACATGTATGCACACAAAATTGAATTTCACTAAAATGATTTTCTTTTATATTTTCTTTTATACATTGAAAAATATGATTCAGAGAAAGAGTCCATTGCCTTGACTGCATTCTCCAAGGGGTTTGAGATCACCCCAAAAGTTAAAGAACCCTGGATAAATCAATTATATTTATTTCAATAAATATATTTTAGACTTTGGAAAAGAAGTATTCTAATATGGTGAGGGTGGAGGTAAAACTTGGTTCAGCTATTAAAAAAGCAATGCTTAGTTATAGTAAAAATGTGATTAAAATACTCATAACCTTTGATGGGGGCAGCTGGGTAGCTCAGTAGATTGAGAACCAGGCCTAGAGATTGAAGGTCCTAGGTTCAAATCCGACCTCAGACACTTCTCAGCTGTGTGACCCTGATCAAGTCACTTGACCCCCATTGCCTAGCCCTGACCACTCTTCTGTCTTGGAGCCAATACACAGTATTGAGAAGAAGGTGAGGGTTTAAAAAACATACTCATAACCTTTGACCCAGGGATTCCACTTCAAGTCTATCCTCAAAGGACATCAAAGACAGAAGGGTCCCATAGTCATTGAAGGCCTTTTTTGGTGGGAAAGAAGTAAAAACAAACGAGATGGCTATTCATTTTGGAATGGTTAAACACACTGTAGTATATGAATATAGTGGGATATTATTGAAGTCTAAGAAATCCTGGAAAATTTAGGTAAATATAGGAAACTTTGTATGAACAGATACAAAGTGAAGTAAGCAGAACTAGGAAAACAATAGATACATGATTTCTCCCAACTCTTTTGCATTTATTCTAAATCATTTATACATATAATTATACATATAACATATACATGCATATACACATACACACACGGGCACAATCTCCCTTCATAGAACATAAACACCTTGAAAATACTGTTGCCTGTTCATTTTTGTATCCTCTGGGCTAAAATCAGTACCCGATATGGGGAAAGGACTTAATGAGTTCCTATTGATTGATTTTTTAGACTCAGTGAGAGTAAAACTCTCAATGTATAAAAATAATTAAACAAACAAATAAACAAACAAATGAATGAATGAATGAACGAATGAATGAATGAATAAATGAATAGGGGAAAAAAAGGAAATGAAGGTCTTAGCTTAGAATGAAAGGTCCACTAAGAGATGAGGACAATTCCTGGAGGTTTTCTAGGTAAAGCACATTGAGTGCCAAGTTACTGGGGAGGAAGTCATAGTCAAGAAACTTGCCGCCATCCTGGAGTTAAAGTTCCATGGATAGAACGCTTTCGGAATGAAGAACCTCTTCTCCATACCAATACATGCATTTGGAGCAGATTTTTAAAATAGCTGAAAAAAACCCACTTAAATAATATGAACCAAAGTTGCGGCTCATCTACAGCAGCTTTGGGAAGCCAGATGCTTCCTCATCAAAAAGAACGGCCAGAATTGATAGATGCTCTCAGCCCCCAAACAAACAGTGTTAAATTTCACAGACGTGTTTTTCTGGGCAATCAGACACCACTTTAAAGAGCTCCAGTAAAAGCAGGTAATAGGGATGTGTCACTAGACCCAAGACATGTAACCAAAATTGGCACGTTTACCACCTGGAGGCTGTGAAACAGCCAAGATCCAGGATGAAGATAAAAGGGCTTCCATGGGTAAATATCCATTTTAATGCAACCAGCCATAAGTCAACAGAGACGCATTAGACAAATGGCTGCGATAAGGGAATTTGCTTACAGAAAGGAAAGATTTCATGATAGCAGTATGAGATGATATCATTGCTGCCAGAAACGACTGAGAGAGATTTCTGAAGAAGCACAGACTTATGGGACAATGCTGATTTTCAAGGAAATGTAGAAATTGTGCAATATATCACTGTAAGTGACAAAATAATATTGGATCTACTGAATGCTTAAAAAGAGATTTATCAGGGAGACAGTTGAGTAACACAGGAATGTTATCCTTCAGTGAATACGGAAAATCTGTGTCCTACAAAGAAGAAGCTCCAAATATCCTTGAGAATTCAACGATTGAAATGCACCGAAATGGGATTATGACTGAGAAAATGATTGCTTATAGTCACCTGGGCACAATATTAAGTGATATCAATTTTTAGAATCATGTTTTCACTAGATGTCACCATAGCAAACACTTGGAGCCTCTAACTTATATATGAAGAAAAGCTCTCTGAATATAAGGACCCTGTAGAAGAAATCAAAAGCATGTGGGAGCAGAAATGTGGTGCTCATCATTGGCATCATCCTCTCTGCTCCTGGAGATGCCCTGAAAATTCTCCCCTCCAATTTACAGAAGAGGAGCTTGGACCCCAATACTTTCATTTGCTGATGAACAGCAATCGTTCCATCCACTTGCATTAGAGATCGTGAGATGCAAAACAGAGAAGAACGACAATTTCTATCTGAGCTCCGTCAAACTTAAAGACAATAGCAGGGGAGGATGGGACAGCTAGGTGGCTCAGTGGAAAGCCCACTGGTCTGGAGATGGGAGGTCCTGGGTCCAAATCTTGCTTCAGATACTTCCCAGCTGTGTGACTCTGGGCAAGTCACTTGACCCCCATTGCCTAGCCCTTACCACTCTTCTGCCTTGGAACCAATACACAGTAATGACTCCAAGATGGAAAGTAAGGGTTTCAAAAAAAAGTAAATAGGAATGAGATGATGACAATCACAGCAATAATGACTTCTAATAGGTTATATTTCTATTACTTAATAATAACTATTTGTATAGGACTTTAAAGTTTGCAACATACTTTATTTATGCACATTGTTTCACTCGAACCTTCACGTGAAGGAGGCACCAAAGATATCATTATCATCTTGCACATAGAGTAGCGAAGGTTTGGGAAAGTTAAATGATTTGCCCAGGGTCCCACAGTCAGACAGCGGAGAACCACTGAAGATGATCACACCTTTGAGGTTAGAGAGGATTACATCTAAAGAAGCAATCTCAGAGATGAGATGCCTCCTGGGACTCCCACTTCAGCCTGGGATTTAATTATGCAGAGTGCTCTCTCTGAGTTCAGCTGACCCAAAGAAACATGAAGGCAGGCTGTCTCTAAAGAGGGCATGGTGCATTAAGATTAACAGCTCAGCTGGTCCTCAGGACCCCATACAAGACACAGAGTTAGGCTAGGCGGATATTTATTCCCCCAGATGAGGTTTTAGACTGGTAAGAAAGAGATGCAGAACGAGGTATCAGGACAGACCTAGACAGACTAGCTGATAACTTGGTTTATTCTATCCTAAACTCGATTTTTAAAAATTCAGGGAAAACACAATCTTCTTCTTTCAGAGCTTTCCTAAGCACTCATTATGCACCAAATATGTCCACGTCACAGCAGATCTGTTCCTTGCTTTCCTGCCTCTACCAAAAATCTAAATGAAAGTTCCAAAAGCAAAAATCTCGCGATTAAAAAGTAAAATCTGACAATCTGCAGAATGTGCAGATGACCAGAGTCAGAAGAGGACTGGAGAAGATAGAATATGAGTGTTGAGGGAGGAAACTGAGGCTATTTAACCTGGATGATGATCACAATAGTGAATAAGATGATAAGGGTGATGGTGATAAAAATAATCCAATTTAAAACACCTTAAATATTTGCTATCAGTTCAGGTCTTGATATTCATTTCCTCACTGAATAGATACACTCAGTGTAGAAATAGTTTTTTTTAAAAAAACTTTAAAGAAATTGGGATAATAGACTAACACCAATGTAGATTTCTGAATGAGTACGATATTCTCTCTTTTTCCCCAAAGAGGACTCAAGATACTTCTCCAAATTCATGACTAGAGGGCTAAAAGCACATTTGATCTCTCTCTGTAGCAAACATATTCTTGACTTCCAAGGATGAAGACTTGAACCCGCATTTTAGACCTCCTACTTCCCTGGCTCATTTCCCTTCTCTTGTATCTAGTCCACGTGTTTCTGGGTCTCATCCTTTCCATGCAGATCTTGGCTTTGCTGAGAAGCTACTTTTGTTTCACTTGGGCATTCTTGGTCTCCAGAGCAGTTTCTGGCTTGCCTTTCCCCCCTGCATATTTTCAAACACTGGCAGAGACTACCATTACCTATCCATCTGGTTGGCAAGAAGAAAACCTCTTTCCCTGGTCATTTCAGAAAGAAATGACCCAAGGAAGCAATAAGACTCCTTTTTAGTCTTGGCAAAAAGGCTTTTTCTTTTTTTTAAGAATGCTCCAAGTTTAAAGGGGATTGGGGAAAAATGAAGGGGGTTATTTTAAGACTTAGGTTCAATTTCTCTCTCTGATGCCTCATCCAAGGTGCTCAAACTTCCTAGATCCTCTGACAAATAAAGGAATCGCTTAGCTGGTTCTGGTTCCTTACCCTTTAGATTTATGATTCTAAGATCTTGAGGACCAAACTCCAAGGAGTTAATAGTTATGGTTGTTTTATCATTTTTTTAAAAACCCTTACCTTCCGTCTTGCAGTCAATACTGTGTATTGGCTCCAAGGCAGAAGAGTGGTAAGGGCCAGAAAATGGGGGTCAAGTGACTTGCCCAGGGTCACACAGCTGGGAAGTGTCTAAGGCCATATTTGAACCCAGGACCTCCTGTCTCTAGGCCTGACTCTCAATCCTCTGAGCCACCCAGCTGTCCCCTTGTTTTATCATTTGGAAGAGATATTTGACTTATCACCCTTAGCTCCACCAGGCAGAATTAGGATTGAAGAGACAAACTGCTGCTGGAGGTAAAGAAACCAAACAAAAACCAAAGCATCCTAAAGAGGAGTGGACTGCCTCAGAGAGGCTGGATCCTTTTCTCTAAAGGACTTCAAGCTGAGGCTCAATGTTGTCTCTGTTGTTTATGATCTCTTTGAACTTGGGAAAATCACCCATCATCTTTGGGCCTCAGGTTGTCAAATGTTATTAAAATATATATTACATTCATATAATATTAAAATCTAATATATTAAAATATATACAACATATAAAATATATAAACAAATATAATAAATAACATATCAATAGCATATGTTATTTATTAATTTGATTCTTGCAGGGATTGAACTACATGGCTGCTGAGTACCCTTCCAGCTCTAAAAATCTTGGATTCTGAGTTGGAGAGGGAGGGAGAGAAAGGAGTGCGGGAGGAGGCAGAGGAAGAGCTCAGCAGAGCTATTGATTTTTGCTGAGTTGGTCTCTGCATCCATTAAGTAATTCCTATTAGCTAATGTGTAAGGACAGTGACACACCTTAGTATATGCCAGGAGCTACATCGATTCTGAAACGTACACATTTTCTCTCATGATCTGTCCATGACTGCCAGGTACACTTACCCTTGATAGATTGCAAAATAAACACAAGCTCACAGATAAAACTGGCCCCTAAAAGAAATTGTCAGAAAAAATAAACTCAAAGAATAAAATTTAGAGCCATCATTTCAAGAAGGTTGATTTCCTTCTTCTTCAGACATTAATGAACCTGAATGATGCATGCCCAGGAAGAAGGGGGAGAAAAGGAATTGGCTAGCAATTTGCTGAGATTCCAAGAAAGCAATTCAATTAAACCTGGGTCTTTTGTCTTTTTCTACTCTAGTCTAACACTAACATTTCAATCTGAGAAAGAATCCAGGACTTAGCAGAGTGCCTGATCCACACAGTAGGTGTTTTAATAGATATTTATTGATAGTTGTATCCTGTAATATCCAGGGTTCTTAACCTGGGGTGGGGGAATTCGAATGAAAAAAAATTATAATTTGATTTTGACATGTCTAATTTCCTTGCAATTGTATGTGTTTTATTTTATCCATTTAAAAGGGATCCATAGGTTTCCACAGGGGTCCAGGATACTGGCCTACTATCTTTTCCTTCCCCCTGACTACAGTATGAAAAATGGTATTTCTTCCCAGTGGGATGTGTGTGTGTGTGTGTGTGTGTGTGTGTGTGTGTGTGTGTGTGTGTAGCCAGAGCATCATAGACCTAAAGCTGGAAGGGAATTTACAGATGAAAAACCTGAAACTGATCCAGGTTCTGTGACTTGTTTGGGATCATCCAGATAGTAAGTGACAGAGTCTGGACTCTGATGTTTCTACCATCTTGTACTTCTGGTCTGTTTCTCTGATCTTCCTTTGAAAGCAGGGCTCTGAGATTTCTTTCCTATAGTTTGCCCACTGAACAGTCTTATGGATGAACAAATATGAAACAAAAAAAACAACAACAACAAAAGAAACGGTGACATAGACCTACACACATACACACATACAGAAATTCTTCAAACGAATAAATACCTTGGAAACTGGCTGAATCCACAACTAAGACAAGTGTGCCTGGGCTTCCCAGTGGGATTTACAGGCAATGGGACTCTGGCTTGGGATTCAAGAAACTCCAGGTTTTGTCACCTCAAAGCACAGTAATTAGAGTCTAGAGAACTTGATATGAGATCCTGCTTCAGACACTTAGCATCTATAACCCCAGGGTCAAGTCGCTTCACTTTCTTTGCCTCAGTTTCCACATCTATAGAACAAGAGCAGTGGACACTAAGGCTGTACCGGAGTGTGGACAGGGGTCCAGAATTTACAGTTGATCATCTTATATTTTTGTCACTGTATAAGTTGTTCTCCAGGTTCTGGCCACTTCACTTTGCATCTGTTCATAGAAGTCTCTCTAGGTTTTTCTGAACTCATCCTGTTCATCATTCCTTGTGGCACAATAGTATTCCATTACACAATTCCATCCTCTCTCCAAGGGATGGACAACCCCATAATTTTCAGTTCTTTGTCACTATAAAAAGCCTGCTAAAATATTTTGGTCCAGGTAGGTCCTTTTTCCTTATCTCTGATCTCCCTTAGATATAAATCTAGTAGTGCTATTGCTGGGGCAAAAGGTATACATAATTATGTTGCCCTTAGAGCCTGGTTCCATATTGTTCTTTGAAATGGTTTTATCAGTCTTTCTTCTTTTTTAAATTCTTATCTTCTGCCTTAAAATCCATCCTAAAGGCTGGCTCCAAGGCAAAAGAGTAGTCATGTCTAGGAAATGGAGGTTAAGTGACTTATCCAGGGTCACACATTTAAGACGGATCTGAGGTCAAATTTGAACCCAGGACCTCTAGACCTGGCTTCCTATTCACTGAGGCTGCTCACTTCTGAATCTTTACCAACTTAACCATGTCCTTTGCAAAATTTGGCTGCTAGAACTGAATACAATGCACCCAAGGTACATTTTTCAGTTCTAGGTACTGGAGAAGAATCCAGTGGGATGAACATATCTCCCTATTGTGTTGTTGTTAAATAGTTGAGCCTAACCTTTCATCACCCTATTTGGGGTTTTCTTGGCAAAGATAGGCAAATGGATCACCATCTCCTTCTCTGGCTCATTTTACAGATGAGGAAACTGAGGCAAACAAGATTAAATGACTTATCCAAAATCACATAGCTTTTAAGCATCTGAGGCTGGGTTTGAACTTGGAAAGATGAATCTTCCTAACTTTGGGTCCAGTGCTCTGTCCACTGTACTATCCATCTGTCCCACCGTCTCCTGAGAGCCAGCTGTTACCCCACTGAATTCAGAGGGGGTAATCTGTTAGCTTTCTTGGCCCAATATCACCCTGTTGACTCACAGTCTGATACTGACTCACCGGGTGATATTGACTTACAGTGTGAAACTGACAGTATCTCACTGTTGACTCACAGGGTGACTCAGAGGGAGCTTGCAGTTCACCCAAACCCCCAGATCGTTTTTTTTTTTTAATCTTCTTTGATAGACATAATCTTATTGAAATGTCACAGATGCTTGTGTACTGGGTTTGGTGGATTAACAATTCTTCTTCATCTTTTTCCTCCCCCCAAATAACTACTATCTTTCCATGTCTCTCTCTTCTTATATTAGGAAATTTAATTTTTATAGTCAAGTGAAAGATTGTGTATTCATTACTAATGGGACTCAGAAACAACAGCCTATTTAGTTTGGGAAAATCCAAGACCATCCTGGCTATTTCTCTTGCCTGTGATTTTAACCCTTCGTACTAGCCTGCCAAGAAGCCTTGGGATCCTTACTCTACCATGCAAGGGATAAACGGTCCCTCCCAATTTCATATCAAATGACAATTTAATATATTTAGTCTTTATTCCATTCTGAACATTTCTTTTGAAAATCTAAGTTGGTTGGTTAGTACCTGGAGCATCTACTTCTGACAATTGTCCTCCCCTTTCTCCTCATTAGAATTGCTTCCCTTTGTGTCTTCAGAATTTCATTCTTGAGCATCCCTCATTCCATCCTGGGCTATGTGATGATGCGGCTAAAACGTATTCTCTTCCTTCCCAGTTTGACCCTTTGATGCCAGGCAAAAGAAGTCTAAATTCCACATGCACTGGGCAACCTTTCGATTACTGTAAGGCATCGGTTACATCTCCTTACATCTTCTGTGACCAATTCTTACATTTCACCAGTTCTTGACCAATGACGCAACTCATTGTCCTTCGGGAGTCCTCTAATGGTCAGCAAGTTGTCCTGGTGGTCTTGGACACGATGGATGGAGTTTTCTTCGGGTCCAGGTCAAGGAAAATGAACCGAATTTCCTCTACTTTTAGTGTTGTGAATGACGATTCAGATGGGCTGCTTCATCCTTGCCTGGCTTCTCCAGTCTGTGAGATGATATTGTGTCCGGAGGAAAGGTTCTGTCCCTCTTGTCTAAATGACAAGGGAAGCAACGAGCTTGGCTCTGGGCCTCCGAGGCAGACGTGCATCGGGGGCAGAACTTTCTAAAGAAAGCAGAGCAGCTTCGCTGGTTTTGAGCCACTTCGGTTGGGATGTGGCTTCTGATTCAGGTTTGGAGTCTCCTCTGTAGGCAAGAACGAGCGTCTTCCGTCAGCCCACCTGATGAAGCATCCCTGCCCGGAGTGTTCCGAGACACGGCAACAAGGACGCGATCGAGCCAGGAGAGGGCAGGGAGGCGATCCTCCGGCCAGAGCCTCCGAGGGCAGCATCGCCGCGATGCCTGAAGATTCCTGTTTGACATAGTCTTGCTGAGTCCTCAGCTTTGGACTCTTGCTGCAGACAGGCTGCCCGTTGCCTCCCGGGTAGCCCCTTCATTTCAGCCCACGTTGGCTTTTGTTTCATCAGGGCCAGCTTGCCGTGGCCTCTGTAAAGGGCTCCTTCCCAAGGGTTCTGCTGGCTGACCGGAGTCACCCAAAGGCCCGAGCCCCAGGAGGCACGGGTTCAACGTATAAAATGGGGAGGAAACAAGCGTTCTGCCATCAAAAACACCTCGGAAGGGAAAGGAAGAAAGACAACACGTTTTGGCACAGAAACAAACAGACGTGAGGACAGCTACGAAGGCCCCATAGGCAGAGGCTAGCCCGTTCGCCGAAGGACCTGCCTCTGCAAACAGGCAGATGGAACCTGTCCAAAACGCAGCAGAGACCTCGACGGGGGCTTAACCGAGGGGGGCAGCAAGCATGCCATTGTAAAGGAATGATTAAAATTCTAAACCGAAAGGGACAAAACGTGCACTTTCAATCGATGGACCTTTTGCTTATTCCGTTACTTTAACGAACTCAACACAAACTTGTTCTGAACTCTACAAAAGTGTGGCTGATGGACTCGACTGCCTTTTAAATCCTTAGCTCAGATGCGTAAACATGTGCATGCAGGTCCCCTTTGCCACTTTCTACCTATGGACTTAAACCTCCTCTGCTTTCTGGACTTCCCAGAAGGCATCATCTTACTCTCTGCGTACTCCATACAGAGGGTTAGAAGATTGCCCTTTTAAAGGCAAGACAAGGGAGGAAGCCAGGTGGAACAGTGGATAGAGCTTAGCCTGGAGGGAGGAAGACCTGAATTCAAATCTACAGCAAAGCACTAATGGGCTCTGTCACCCGGGCAATTCGCTGAAATGCTGCTTGCCTCAGTTTCCCCTTCTGTAAAATGGGGATAAGAAGAGTTCCTACCTTCCAGGTTTGTAGATGAGATGCTCTCTCTGAAGCGCTTAGCACACCATCTGGCCTATAGTCACCACTTCATAAAAGCTTGTTCCTTTCCTCTTCCCCCGCCATGAAAGGTATTTTTAGTGGCTTGTTTAGGGCCACAAGGGTTAGTGCTAGACATCAATCCTAGCTTTATAGACGCTAAGCCACCCCCACTAGGACAACTCATAAATAGGTTCAGTTCCACAATAGCAAATGACATTTAAAGAGTGGACAAAGGAGGACTATGCAGGAAATAGAGAACCCCAGACCAGCGGAGACCTGGGTTCTAATCCTGCCTTGAAGGCTTAGAGACTGTGTGACTGTGGGCAAGTCTCCTAACTGGTTTCCTCATTTTAAGAAGCAGGCATCATAGCCCAGACTCCCAGAACCTCAGAGTTCAGAGGGGCCTCGACTGGAGATGCTCCATGCCAGATATCAAGCTGGAAGAGAAGTTCTAAGGGAACTATTTCCTTACATCAGGCTCCAGTCTGCTTCTCGGTGCCCTCCGCCATGACTCCTATGAGGAGGGGTGGCCCGTCTTCAAAGGCTTGAAGATCACCATGGATGACTGGCCAGAGCCAGCTCCCAGGGCGGAGGGAAGGGAGGGCTGGGCGGCCCTCAGAACTCATCAAGGCAGGCTCTGTTTTATAGGATTAACAGCCACGTTTTTTTGTTTTTTAATAAAAAAGTAATAGTTTTTATAAGACTCTGGTAAAAGGCGCCAAAGAGTAATTCAGTCTTTTATAGGAAATTATGGTAGCACATGACCCATGTCCACGGCAACCTATATACATACACATACACCATATATGGATATGTTTACCTATTACATATATAATATAGGCAGATACATATACTCTCAATTAAATATGTGTGTCTGCAGGTATAGGACTGAACTTGTAATTTCAGCAGAGCAGAACAAATAAATGAAGAAAAAGAAAAAAAGAAAAGAAAAAAATAAAAAACAAACCCTCTTCCAGTGTACACCAGTATCTCCTTTGCAATAACTCTTTTTTTTTTTAATTTGGAAAAGTAATTAATTTAGAATATTTTTCAATGGTTCCATGATTCATGCTCTTCCCCCCGGCTCATAGCCAACATGCAATTCCACTGGGTTTTACATGGGTCATTGATCCAGACTTTTTTCCATATTATTGATATTTGCACTAGGGGATCCTTTAGAGTCTCCATCCCTGATCATCCACCTCAACCCCTGTGATCAATCCTTTGCAATAACTCTTAAGGAGTTTCCTCAAATTTCAGAGATGGGATTTGAACCCAGGTCATCCTGACTCAAAGTTTGGTTCTCTCTCCACTGTGTTATTTTTGTCTCTTATTCACCACCAGGCAAGACATTTAATCTCTTAGTTATTCCTGGGCAACTCTGATGAGCAGAGAAAGGATGGCTCTACATGGGTAGAGCATACATGTGACCATGTATATATGAATACATGTGTAGATACACATATGTCCATTCATGGATATGAACAGAAATGTACAGATATGCAGAACATACATTTCTATGGACTTGTAGAGAGACAGAGAAAGGAGATAGAGCCGGCACCCAGAGGGCAGAAGGGACACAGATTGCTCCATCTACAAGGACTATCCCCAAACTCTTAAGGCAATTTTAATCTTTAACAACTTAAAATTGCCCTAAGATTTTGGGCCACTCATCATTAGTCTTTCCATCTCCAAATGTACAGTAAAGATTAAAATGAATATCCAATACTCCAAGTATTTAATAATTATTCATTTATATTCATTTAATAATTTGAATAAATATTTCTATTTAATATTAATAATTTTAATAATCTAATATTTAAAAATCATTACTTATTTATTTAATGACTTATTTAATGATATTTATTAAATACTTAACTTGAAGTAAAAGGGAAAAATGCAATGGCTAAAGCAAACCATCCAAGCTCCCCACGTGGAAAAAACCAGGAGCGTGTCTCCATGTAGAACCAAAACTAAATATGAAATCAATGCAATGACACACATACACGAAAGGGAAAAGGGGATTGTGGGAAATAGTCAGAGGCACACATTAATACAGTATTTCTATGTCAGGATAGGGACTGGACCTGTGGCTTCCCTGGTAGACTCTCAGGTGAGAGTCCCATTTTCCTCCTCTCATGACAGCTGGCACCTTTTTTTGGACCACATGTCACCCGGGGTGCTGAGAGTTGATGTGAATTATGGAAGACGATGGGCCTTTCACGTCCATATGAAAAAGTTCCCCTTGAAGAGGGATGGCCAGGAACCTCTTCATGCTTGCTGGAATGATGTCTGGCTCACATTAGCTGCATCCAAGATGATTTTGTGGAAAAGATAAGGTTTGAATTTTGCATTCAGTCCCGGAGGGAAGAAGGTCAGATAAACTGACTGCTACGTGACAGCAGGTGGTTTGTCCCATGTCTGGAATCCAGGAAGACAGTGATCGAGTTAGGAGATGCAGTGGGGCAGGGGGGGAAGCGGGGGAGGTTGGCTCTATTGGAAGAATCCCTGTATATGTGGGGGGAGCGATAAGAGCTAGCAGAAGATGCCACCAGCTAGGGAAGGGCCAACTGGAGTTGCTTCTGGAATCCAGTCACACAGAGGAGAGGGGCTGCCTCAGGGCCCCTGAGAACCTGAAATTAGAATAAGCTGACTGGAGAGAAAAGGAGCAAACAGAGATAAAGGGTTGATTAGGAGTTTGGAAGAAGAGAACAGATTGTCAAGACACTGTCTGGCTGTTAGAATAAAGGGACGGCCACACAGTATCCTGGCCATCTATTCTTGCAAGAGAATCAAAACCGAGAGATGGACTTCCTTATGAAATAAGAGAAAACAATGGAGCAGCAAATACCTTTTCCAGGATTCTTTCATCAAGGCTCAGGAACCCATCAGGGATTCCTCTTCCTTCCTCCCTGGAGGATTTGAGATGAAGAATTCTCTCCGGTGTGTGTGTGTGTGTGTGTGTGTGTGTGTGTGTTTCACATGAGATAATTACATGAAGTACTTGACAGATTTTTAACATTATATAAATATTATTTGTAAATGTTTTAAAAATAATGAGTTATCACTAGGTAGTAACTGGACAGAGACTGGAGAAAGGAGGAATGTCTCTAGGCAAAGTTCCCAATCTGCCTTGCTCGATGAAAAGCCCATTCCCAAGAGTCCTTGAGTCTTGGTACTTGGGGCTAAGCACCTTTCTTTCTCACTTCATCTTCTACATTGGTTTCAGCTGTGGAATGACCCTTCCTACTTTCCTGAATTTGAAACACCTGAGTTTATGTTGCAATGATGAATGATGGATTGGATGTGCTCGGACCCAGTAATGCTGATTTCCACTAATGTCATGTGTCTTGGTGTAGTGGCTAGAAAGCTGGTGTTGGAGGAAGGAAGATGTGGGTCTTAGTAAGTCCCACATAGTCACAAACTGACTATGTGACCTTGCTTCTCCATGTTCTGGGCATCTCTCTGAGACTATAAGTTGTAGAGAAGTTGCTGACCTGTATAGACAGAGTTACTCATTGGAAGGCCCCCATGCGAGTGAAAACCCAGGTTCTATCCCTTCTCTATCCCTAAAATGGCATTAAGGTTGGATTTTGAGTCATTGGGTTTTGAGAATGATTCTACTCTTTACTATCCTCAAAAACACTTTGCCTCTGTTTCCTCATCTGTAAAATGAGAAAGTGGGACTAGAACATAACTGAGGTTCCTTCCAACTCTAACTCTATGATGTAATCTTCTTAAAGAAGGTTAACTTAAATGAATAAACCCATCTAGGAATTTCTGAGAAATATGTTTTTTAGGAAGGAACATCACTGGTGAGATACAGCATGATCATGAGTCAGCGTGGTGAAGGAAGATCTCTGATGAAGTATCTACAGAGAGATACTCTAGCCAGAATCATAAATGGAGGGTGTCAGACCCAAAGAAAGGAAGAAGCTCTGCTTCCTCTGTTGCCCCATCACTGGGGGATGTCCTGATTTGCCCGTGAATTAGATTTAAATGAGGCTGAGTTGCACAAAGTCATCAGCCTCACTCTCTCTTCGAGACTCGTTGAAATGTGGTGGCTAGAAGTCATGGGTTCCATCTTCCTGGAGGTCTTGAAACAGGCAAAATGTCCTCTTCTTGGATATCTTGTATAGGAGATTTCTGTTTGAGTGTAGCTTGGATTAGTTGCCTTCTGGGGGTCTCTATTGAGATTCTGGGATTCTCAGATGCTCTGAATTACCCACCATCCAATGTGGTGGACCTATAGTAGTACAGTACAATTAATCTGGCCCCAGTTCAGGAACAGGAGGCTGAGAGTCCAGGAGCAGAAACAAGTGGGAGTTTACAGAGAGATAATCACCAGGCCAGAGGATGCCCTCAGACTTTCACCCTTCGATGCCCTTGGCGGCACCTCTTTTTCTCATTTACAAGTTAATCCCTCTTCTTCTAGCTGGGTTTCTCATCCCTTTTCTCTCTCTCTCTCCTCCCCTGGCTGGGAGCTTTGGCAGATTGGAGCTGCAGATGTGGGTATCATATTCACGCTGGTAGCTGGAAAAGCCACACTCATGATAAAAGACCCAGGCTCATAAATCACCACTCATTGGCTTATTCACCGAAGCCAGCAAAAGCAAAAGCTGATTCTATTGATTTAACTTCCAGTGAAACCTCTTGGGACATGGTACCCGGGTAAAATATATGTGTAGAGTGGCCAGCTGGGTTGTGTATCCTCTTACAAAGCTGCAAGAACCTTCCAGGCATTCCTTTAAAGCTCTTCTTTTAGGACCTTTTTGTTGTTCTGTTGTTTTTCATTTGTGCCCATTTCTTTGTAGCTCCATTTGGGGTTTTCTTGACAAGGATCCTAGAGTAGTTTGCTATTTCTTTCTCTAGCTCACTTTATAGATGAAGAAAATGAGGCAAAGAGGTTTAAGAGACTTGCCCAGGGTCACACAGCTAGTACATGTCTGAAGCTAGATTAGAATTCAGGAAGATGAGTCTTCCTGACTCCAGCCCCAGTGCTCTATCCACGGGACCACCTAGCTACTCTTCTTTAATGTATATGTCATGTAATTATGAGCAATAGTCTACTGTATTGGAAAGAGTCCCAGATTTGGGATCTGAGGACCTGGGTTCAAATCTTGTCTCAAGGATGACCTCCAACATGCCCTGTGGCACTGAAGCTACAAAGCTAATATTATAAATCTATAATTTAAAATAAATCCATGAACAAATATCTTATATAGGTAATCTGGGTGGATGTCTTATTTTCCTACTCATGAGTCTCAAGAGAGAAGCCATTGTATTTTATCTAGACATTTATCTCCTCCCACAACTCTATAGAGAACCTGGATATTAGTAGGTGCTTAATCGAATGAATGAATGAATGGCCTAAAGAATCTGATCATTCACTGAACTTACCAGTTTTCCAGTAACACTCTGCCCTCCTTCATTGAGCCAAAATCCAGGGACCATAGCCGAGAAGTAGGGGCCCCAAATGCCTGGCACAAAAATGGGGCTTTGGCTGATCTGGAAAGAGAGTGACAAAGCAGGTTAATGAGCTGAAAGGTTGCTTGGTCACATGTCCCCGTTGGTGAAAGAAATCATTTGGTCCTGACTTGGTAAAAAGAACAGAACAAACTATGCGAGTTGGCAAGTGGATAAGGGAGGAGAATGATTGTGGGTTCACATCCTGCTTCTGATCCATGTTGGCTGTGTGACCCTGGGCAAATCCCAGAATCATTCAGTGTCCTCACCCTAAAACTCCCTAAAACCGTCCATTTTTGGCCAATTCTTCATCAGCTAATTTGTGGAGAGAGATTCCAATAATTGAGGTCTACTCAGATGACAACATCTGAGGCAAGTCTATCTGTCCAACCCATGATGCCCCCTGGCTGTCCCCATTTATAAGACACAGGGAACAACTGCTTCCCCCCAAAAAAATCCCAAGATGAGTTAATAGAACATTGAGGAAAAATTAATATTTTTGGCTCCAGTGGATGGCAAGCACAGTATGAATCAACAGTAGTACAGAATATTCTGATAATATGGGGGTGATTGTTCTGCTGTTCTAGATCTTGGTCACAGCACATCTAGAGTACGGGTCTTGATGTTCCAGAGCACCAGAGATCAGGCTGGTGAGAGGGATTAGAGACCGTGATACGTGAAGATTAAATGAAGGAATGAGGGCTGTTGAGCCTGGAAGAACATGAAACACGTCCATCTTCAGATCTTCAAACAGCCATCATGAAGAAAGGGATGAGTTTGGTTCTTCTGAGTTTTAGAAGAATGGGACATGGAGGTTTTAAAAAGGGTGTCTTTTGGTCTGGAGGTAGGAAAAAAAAATTCCTAACAATTAGAGCTCTCCCAAAGTGGAATCTACATTGAGGAGGTATCAGGTTCTTCTTCATGGGAGGCTTTCAAGAAAGGCTGGGTGAACACTGGTTGGGAATATTGTAGCAGGGATTTTTTTAACCCCTTACCTTCTACCTTAGAATCATTACTGCATATTGGTTTCAAGGCAGAAGAGCCATAAGGACTAGGCAATGGGGGTTAAGTGACTTGCCCAGGGTCACATAGCTAGGAAGTGTCTGAGGCCAGATTTGAACCCAGGACCTCTCATCTCTAGGCCTGGCTCTCAATCCACCGAGCCACCCAGCTGTCCCTTTTAGCAGGGATTTCTATTCTACTCTAGGATGGATGAGTTCAAGGATCACTGAGTAGCTTCATATTCTTAGATGTCATATACAGTTTGAATGCACTCAAAGAATTTCTTTCAGTAATGATCAATTATTCTCAAAGAATCGAAGAATGGACCTGGTGCCCTTTTTCATAGCCTGTGAGTTAAATGGGAAAATTTGACCCCAAGAGAATGTAGAATAGAAGAAGTAGTAACTGGGATAGTTGGAGGAAAAGGAAAGACAGCAGGGGCTTCCAATGGGTGGCAAACCCTAAGGAGACCTTTTGTCATCAGAGAGAGCTGTTTCAAAGGACAATGGGGAAGGAAGTCCTCTCTAACTGAAACTCAACAGCTACTAATTGGGGAGATGAGAGGGCATTCTGGGATGAAAATCCTCTTGACTCTGAGTCTATGATTCTGTGAGCAGGATGTCAGGTGGTATTTCCCAGGAGTAATTGTGTATTTGTATTACCAGATGTGGCCAGAGAATTAAAACTCTAAGCTTTATTGCAGGGTACAAAATGAACCCACATAAACCATCAGCGTTTCTATATATTTCCAACAAAACTCAGAAGCAGGAGTTAGAAAGAGAAACTTCATTTAAAATCACTCTAGAGAATAAAAAATAATCAGGAACCTAACTGCCAAGACAAATTCAGGAATTATAGGAACACAACTACAAAACACTTTTCACACAATTAAAACTGGTTTTAAATACTTGGAAAAACATTAATTGCTTAGGGGTAGGATAAGCTACTATAATAAAAATTATAATCCTACCCAAATTAACTTGTTTATTCAGTGTCATACCTATCAAATTACCAAAAACTTTTTTATAGAATTAGAAAAAAGGATAATAAAGTTCATCTAGAAGAACAAAAGTTTACGCATATCAAGGGAAATAATTAAAAAGAATGTGAAGGATGGTGGCCTAGAAGTACCAGATCTTAAAATGTACTATAAAGCAGTGATCATCAAAACAATATGGTATTGGTTAAGAGACAGAAGGGAGGATTAATGGAATAGATTTGGGATAAATGACCACATCAAGACAGTGTTAGATAAAACCAAAGATCCCAGCTTTTTGGACCAGAACTCACTATTTGACAAAAACTGCTGGGAAAATTAGAAAACAGTATTGGAAAAATCAGGTTTAGATCAACACTCTATTCCAAGATAAATTCAAAATGGGTAAATGACTTATATATAAAGAGTGAAATCATAAATAAATTGGGTGAACATAGAATAGTAAAACTGTCAGATCTATGGAGAAGGGAAGAATTTAAGACCAGGCAAAAGACAGAGAACATTGCAAAATATAAAATGAATAATTTTGATTATATTAATTATAAGGTTTCTGTACAAACAAAACCAATGCAACCAAAATTAGAAGGAAAACAACAAACTGGAAGAAAAATTTTTATAATAAAACTCTCTGACAAAGGTCTAGTTTACCAAATATATAAAGAACTAAGTCAAATTTTAAAAAAATAAAGCCATTCTCTAATTGACAAATGTCAAGGGATATGAATAGGCAGTACTCAAATGAAGAAATCAAGACTATCAATAAACACACGAAAAAGGGTTCTAATTCCCTCCTGATTAGAGACATGAAAATCAAAACAACTCTGAGGTACCACTTCACACCTAGCAGATTGGCCAATATGGCAACAAAGGAAAGTGATAAATACTGGAGGGGATATGGCAAAATTGGGACACTAATGTATTGCTGGTGGAATTGTGAATTGATCCTACCATTCTGGAGGATAATTTGGAACTATGCCCCAATGGCTTTAAATGAGTGCCTGCCCTTTGATCCAGCCACACCACTCCTTGATTTGTACTCCAAAGAGATAAGGAAAAATACTAATTCAAGAATATTTAAAGCTGTGCTCTTTGTGGTGACAAAAAATTGGAAAATGAGGGGGTATCCATTAATTGGGGAATGGATGAATAAATTGTGGTATCTTTTGGTGATGGAATACTATTGTGCTGAAAGGAATAATGAACTGGAGGAATTCCATGTGAACTGGAATGATCTCCAAGAAATGATGCAGAGTGAGAGGAGCAGAACCAAGAGAACATTGTACACAGAGACTGATACACTGTGGTACAATCGAATGTAATGGACTTCTCTAGTAGTGACAATGCAATGATTGAGGACAATCCTGAGGGACTTATAAGAAAGAATGTATCCATATTCAGAGATAGAACTGTGGGAGCAGAAATGAAGAAGAAAAACATGTGATTGATCACATGGTTTGAGATGGATATGATTGGGGTTTTGATGCTAAAGAATCATCCTACTGCAAATATGAATAACATGGAAACAGGTTTTGAACAATGATCCATGTATAACCCAGGGGAATTACTTGTTAGCTCTGGGAGGGGATTGGGAAAGAATATGAGTCATGTAAGCATGGAAAAATATTCTAAATTAATTCATTAAAGAACATCTCTAAGTTTTAGTTTGCCTTGTTTCCAAGGCTCTCATTTCCATGCTGGTTTTTTGTTTTTCTTTCTTTAAGTGCATTTGAGAAATAATGGGATAAACTAAAAAACACATACAAGCATTCCTTTTCTTTTTTATTTGAAAAACCCAAACCTTACTTTCTGGTTTAGTAATAACTTTAAGACAGAAGAGGCAGGCCTAGGCAAACACGATTAAATGACTTGCTTAACCTGAACATGTCTAAGGCCAGATTTGAATGTAGGTCCACCTAATTCCAGACCTGAAATTATCCACTGAGGCAGGCACAAAGTTGCCTTGTATGTGTGTGTGTGTGTGTCTAAAAGAATTGTATTCATAGAATACAAGACTTAGAGCAAGATGGGATCTTAGAAAGCATCCAGTCTGATCTCCACTTTTTACAGTGAAGGAAACTGAGGCCCAGAGTTAAGTGATCTGTTTAAGGTCCCTTGGAAAGAACATTGACTTTAAAGTCAGAGCGCATGAGTTCAAATTTTGACCCTGATATTATCTATATGATCTTGGCAAGTCACTGCACTTCCAAGGGCCCCAGTTTCCTACCTTGTAAAATGGATTGGACTTTGTAGACCCTTTCAGCTTGAGACTTATGATTCTATAATGCCTTTCCTTCTAAGGGTCCTTCCTCTGCTAAATCAACTATGCCATGACTTCTGTTAGTATAGCTAGCATTTATAAGTTTTGTAGAGTATTTTATATATATTATCTCATTTTAGTCTTATAACAATTCTGTGAGGTAGATGCCATTGCCATTATTATCCCCATTTTGTAGATGAGAAAATCAGGAATGAGGAATTTTAGGTGACTTACCCAGAGTCACAAAGGTGATAAGCATATGAGGCAAGAATTGAACTTAGGTTCCACTGACTCCAAGTCTATCTACTTTATTCATTATACCACCCTGATGTCTTCAGGTAGTATGTAGCAAAGGCAGAATCCAATTATAGTTCCCTGAAATCTAAGGGCTCTTTGTAGTACTTGTTACTGATCCCTCACCTATGAGAATTCCCAGCAGATTTAATTCTGGGAACTAAAATGAACTTCTTAATCATGCAATGTTCTTCTCTCTTCTTTGATAGTGTGGCACAGCATCATGGAATTGGAGTTTTAGGCACTGAAAAGCATCTAGATGATACACTAGATCTATGGGTCTTTCTTACTTATATATATTGTTCCCAGCTCAAATTCCCTAACATTCTAGTTCCCAAATCTACTCAATTCCCATGACCTACTTCTCTATACCACCTTGGTTCAACATAGAGATAGCTATACCTTAAATCTTTAATAGTCATGTCTCTAATGATCTCACATAATTCAGACAACTTTCTCTGCCATTTCCTTCTTCACTCTGGTCTTGGATGAAGAAATAGTTCTTCTTACCAAGAAAAAGTGCTCTGTGTGCATCATTGTTCCCACCCCCTCCCAGATTTTCCAACCAATTGCCCATCTCTCACCATCATTATTACTTCTAAGCTCTTCCTTTCTATGATGTCCTTCCTTGTTTGCTGAACTTGTCACCCCCATCTGTAAAATAACCCCTTCTCAATTGATCCACCCACCCCTACTAGATAGCTAATATCTTCTAGTTTTCCTCTCCTTCAAGGTTAAAGGGCTTTGAAGAAGCTATCTACTGCCTCTGCCTCCAATTCCTTTCTCTCATTCCCTTAGAACCCTCTGCAATCTGACCTCATAATTATCTGAATCTGCCCTCTTCATTGTTACTGATGATCTCTTAATCATCAAAGCTAAGACCTTTTCTCACTCATCCTTCTAGATTTCTCTGCAGCTACTGTTGGACACTTAATCATTTCCTTCTGCTGGATACTCGCTCATCTCTAGGTCTTCATGACAGCATTCCCTCCTGGTCCTCCTTTTTGTTTGATCATTCTTAATGGCTTTTCATTTGTATTACACTCACTAGTGATGGGTATTCCTTACATCTCTGTTCCGGATGCTCTTTTCTTCTTCTTCCATACTATTTTGTTTGGTGATCTCATTAGTTTTCCTAGGTCCAATTACTGCCTCTAAGCAGATGACGTCCATATCTAAATATCTAGACCCAAACTCTCTCCTGATTTCTAGCTGAATATCATTGACTTCTATTGGACATTTTGGCTGGATGTCCCTGTAGGTATCTCAAATTTAACTTGTCCAAAGCAGAACTACTTCAGTGATCCTCCGAAACCTATCTTTCTTCCAAATTTATCTAGAATTATCACCATTGTCCCAGTAATTCAGGTTGCAAATTCATTGTTAAACCCTTGACTCCTCACTCTCATTTACTTAATATATCCAATTTCTTCCCAAGTTTTTCCATTTCTATCTTCACAGGATCTCTTGATTATATCCTCTTCTCTCCATCATTCCACTCATACAACTAGCACCCGATTTCAGGCTTTTATCATCTCTTTCCTAGACAACTGCAGCAACATTCAAATTGGTCCTCTTGCCTCCAAGTCTGTACCCAGACCAGTCCATTCTCTACTCAATGGCCAAGGCCATTTTTCTAAAGAGTAGATGTGCCCATTTTTCCTCACCTCCATCAATGACATCCATGTCTCTCTAGATGCCATTTTTTAGCATTCAAAGCTTTTCACAAATTTGCCTCTTCTAACCTTCCCAGGCTACTTAGAATTTAATCCCCTCCATAGACTCTACTTCACAGCCTTATGGACCTTCTTGCTGTTTCTTATACAGAACATCTCATGTCCTCTCCCCAATTTTTGTTCTGGCTATTCCTTAATCATGAAGTGCTCTGCCCTCTCACCAAAATCTCCTGAGTTCTCCGGAGTCCTTCAAGACTCAACATAATATCACCTTCTGGAGCACATCTTTCCTGCTCACTCCCTATTGTTTATGCCTTCCATTGATGTTCCCATCCATCTATTCTGAATATATCATCTGTACCCATTCATATGTTTTCTTTCCTACTAAGATTGAAAATTCTCAAGATCAGGGATTGAATTTCGCTTTCCTTTGTAGCCCCAGCACTCACATTGCCTGTATATAGCAAGATCCTAATGAATGCTTGTTGACTGACTCATTGACAAATATATGGATTAGGGTCCTGGAAATCCAGCCCATGTCACTGAAATTAGGATGCCAAGCAAGCCTTGTCCCATGTCCATTATTGGAAAGACATGTGAGCTGGCTCTTGTTTGTCCACAGTCATCTTTAATTACAGATGCTTCTCATCAGAAAAATAGAAAAAAACAACAACCAGAATTAAGCAAGAAAACAAAGATGCAGAAATAGACTTCCCAAAACATTTCTGAGCAAGCCTGAGCCCTGGGTTCTCTGGAGAATACAAATAACGGTTTCTAGTTACTGTATGTATTTTTTAATTAGTTCAATAAATCCCTTTCAAAGAGCCTAAATATTAAAAAATAAAATATCACCATGAAAGCGAACTCTCTCTGTCTTTCTCTGTTTCTATACATCTCTATCTCTTTATCTGTTTCTGTCTTTTTGCCTTTCTTTCCATCTGTCTTTGTCTTACACACACACACACACACACACACACACACACACACACACACACACACACACCCCTCTGTGGCAGAGTTACTATACTCTTCCTGCTCTGTCTTTCCAGATCAGAGAGGACAGAGCTCAGGCTACAGAGGCATCAATGCTTCTAGAGGAAGGAGGAGGTTTTGTGTGGAGTTGGGAGGGGTGACCTCCACAAGGACTAGTGACTGGAGTTTGTCCACAGGCATTTGTAGATACCTTTCCCTACTGGACTTTGATGCTGGCTTCCTTCTGAATGATCATTGGCTCTCATTCCACCATCTTGTAAGAGGATTCCACACTGATGAAGGCATACACCGAGGAGGATTGTGTGCCCTTCTGGGAAGAAACCTCCCATATCTCCCAGATTACCATAGTTAAAACACCAATGAACACCACTGAACAGATAGAAAAAATTCCACCATAAACACATATTAAGTGCCTCCTAGGGGTCAGGCATTGTGTACAGAAATAATAACTGATTTTATGTAGCACTTATCTCAAAGACTGCCAGTGAACAGGGATCAATCTGGAATCAGGATAACCTGAGTTCAAACTCTGCCCCACACTCTTCACTAGCCAAATGAATCTGGGTAAGTCACTTGACCAAAAGGTCTCAGTTTACTGATCTGTAAAATAGGGATAATAACAACATCGACCTTCTAGGTTGTTGTGAGAATCAAATGAGATATGTGAAAAACACTATGAAAATCTTAAAATAGACATAGACATGCTGGCATTATTGTCATTAATTCTCATGATAACTCTATGGAATAAATGCTTTTATTATCCCCACTTTATAGATGAAGAAACTGAGGCTAAAAGAAGTTATAAGTGACCTATTGAGGGTCACAGAGAGAGTAAAGGTATCTGTTTTTCCAAACCCAAGTCCAACAATCTGTTGGCTGTACTACGTAGCATCACTTCATAGAATTAATAACGAAAAGGAAATGAGTTTATGTTCTGAAGAAAGAATAGACAGTTCAAGTCAAAAGATGTGAATTTGAGTCTCAACCCTAGCACCAAGCAACCATCCTATAGTACTCTACAGACATGATCTTATTTAATCTTGAGAGAGGGGTGGCTCTGAGGAGCCACTTGGAGCATGGCCCTCAGAGATCAGAAGAACTATGTTCAAGACCCACTTCTGGCCATAAGACTAGGTGTCCCTGGGCAAATCTTTACCTTAACCTGTCAGTGTGTCTCACATGGCTGATGTGAATCTGAAGTTCTCCTAATTCTGAGTCTTGCATTCTTTTTCTTTTTAACTCATCTTCTATCTCAGAATTGATACTGAGTATTGATTCTAAAGCAAAAGAAAGGTAAGGACTATGCAATTGGGGTTCAGTGACTTCCCTTGGGACATATAGCTCAAACCTGAGGCCAAATTTGAACCCTAAACTTTACATCTCCAGGTCTGGTTCTCTATTCACTGAGCCACCTACCTGCCTTTCTTGTAGTACTTTACTTGGAGTTCTGAAAGGCAATGATGAAGAGGAAGGGCATTCTAGGTGTAGGACATAACTTGGGCAAAAGCAAAGAAGATGGAATATTGAATCCAAGGAATAGCTTTCCTGTGAATGAAAAGAGACTCATGGGCCATAAAACTGGAAGAGTAGGTTGGGGTCAAATAGAAGACCTTCCATTTCTCCCTGAGTTGTTGGTGATTTGGGTTGAGGGTTGAGGGTTGAGGAAGGGAATTTCCATACTAGGAGTTCCCCACATTGATGAAATAAAATTCCAGATAAAATAATAAGCACTTTTGCAAGGTGGTTATTATGATCATTCTCTATTTTATAAAGGAGGAAGAGAGGTGTAGCCTAACTCCAAGCCCAGCTCTCCACAAGGTCCTATGTTTAACATAAAGGACTAAAGTGGAGACGGTACTGTTCAGTGGAAAGAGGGATGGACTTGAAATCAGAGAGTACAAGTTTTCATTCTGTCTTTGTCACTTAATTTCTTTATACCTCAGTTTTCTCATCTGTAGAACAAGATTCTAAGATTTTTTCCAACTCTATAATTATAATCCTATCCACCATTTTTTAAAACCCTCACCTTCTGCCTTACAATCTAAGTATTAGTTTCAAGGAAGAAGAGTGGTAAGGGCTAGGCAATGGGGGTTAAGTGACTTTCCCAGGGTCACACAGCTGGGAAGGGTCTGAGGACATCAGGACTTCCATCTCCGGGCCTGGCGCTCTCTTAGCTGCCCTAATACTAGTTACCTCAAGATAGCTAACAGCTGAGGATGTCGTTCCTCTTGGGATTTTACTCTCATTGTCTGGGGATCTCAGAAAAATTAGTAACCTTTCTCCAAAAGCTTCTGTTTTTCTTAAATATTCAATCTCACTATTTAAGTTTTAACAGTAGCTCATGGAAATGAAGCAGAGTGGAAGAAGGAAGAAGGAGTTTTGCAGGTCCCTCCATTGAGCAAACAGTTTCCAAATTTGGGATGGGAAAGGCCAGCCAAGAACTGGTTTAAGTGTCCTGAACTATTTGTAAAACTTTTTGGAGTCGTCTAACCTCAAGGTCCCCAATTCCCCTCCACTTGGAAACCCATGTGTAATTTTAATGGAAATGTAATCCATGTGTTTCTCATTCATTTGTCCTTAACTCACCAAATATTGCTTGGCAAGAGCTCCTTAATAGCAAAGAAACCTTGGAGCCCTCCTCAACCTCCCCAAGTCTTGCCTTTCCCCCCCCTCCAGGCAGGCAGCCACATTTGGCCGGGTAGGCATGGATGCAGAGCCCAAATTAGTTTGTCCTGGGTTTGGGGTTTGCAGGCCCTAAGGGCTGAGCAGTTCCAAATGCCAGAGAGCTGGGACAAAGCATTCCTGGGTCCCATCCAAGGTTGGAAACTTAGACCTCAGTTGCCTTGTCTGTAGGATGAGGGGAGTGGGCTAGATCTTTGAAAAGGTCTTTTCAGCTCTAAATTCATGATCCTAAGAGCCCCCAACCTCTTGTGTTATTGTCAGCATCAACCCTCACTGCAATAAATACTACAATTAAAAACAATATTCTCTCTACCTTTGTTCTCTAGCCTTCAATCCATCTCCCACACTGATGCTAAATCAATATTCTGAAAACATAGGAACTCCCCTACTCAGACTCCCTTCTTGGCTCCCCATTGCCTCTAACAGGGGTTCAGAGCCTTTTTGCAGGTGCCACAAAACCCTCTGGTAGACTGGAGAAGATGATGAACCCTTTCTCAGAATTATGATGTATAAAATGAGATCCATGGGACTACAAAGAAAGAAAACTTTATTGGCTTACATTTATCAAATATATATACATATATATGAATGTTAATGGACTTGTGGTTTAAGAACTCCTCCCTGGGCTAAGTTCAAGTCAATTTAAACAGAATGATAAACTTTGTGAAAGAACCGAATAATTGTTTTTAATTGAAATAAGGAAGACCAAGAGAAAAAGAAAGAAGTAAAACCCAATACTCTCTGGACTTAATACGCATTCAAGCGTGGGGTTGTCCTCATGAGAGATAGAAGGGAACCTGGTCCTCGGGCTTTCCTCTATGAGCTCAGCGGCTGTAGCAGCTGAGACAAGACGTCCTAGATGGTGGGTTAGAGCTGGAAGGGGCAATAGAAAGTCACTTAGACCAAACTCCTCTCCGTACAGGTGGGGAAATGCAGAGTGGCTCAGAGGGGTCAAGTAACTTGCCCAAGGTCATCACGAAGGATGTGTGTGTGTGGATGTGAGTATAGATAAAGGCAGGTTCATGTATAGGCAAATATGTATTATATAGCTATGGGCAGGACTCCATCTATGTCTGTATCTCTATCATCTTTATCTAAATCTGTATCTATGTGTTCTGTCTATTATCTGTATTTTCAGCTATCCATCCATCCATCCGTCTCTCTGTCTCTCCCTCTCTCTCTGTCTCTGTCCCTCTCCATCTCTCTCCCTCTTTCCCTCCCTCCCTCTCTTTCTCTCTCTCCCCTTCTGTCTGTCCATCTGTCTGTCTACCCATCTATATTAAGTTTCTTTTCATAACAGCAACCCAATGAGGTAGGTACAATTATCATTCCTATATTAAAGTTGAGGAAACTGAGGCATACAGATCTTGCAATCTACCCAGAGTCACTCAGGTTTTAGAATTTAGAATTATATAATGCTTGGGGCAGCATTTGAACTCAGGTCTTCTCTTCATTGTATCCCCATTGTCTCCTAAACTTCCAGGTAAGGAAATGTCCTCTTCTGTGGGAGACTTATTTTCTCTTCCATTTACATTCTTGTTCTTCCTCTAAGATACTCCATCCAGAGAGGAGTTAGTCTGCCCTCATCATGTGAAACATGAGGGAACTGAGGTTGAGTGGGAGTGACTTGCTGAAGGGCACATATGTGGTAAGCAGAACCACAATTTGAACCCAGAACACACTACTATCAGCATTTCAGAAACTCTCTAGTCTAATTTCCTCATTGTACAACTGAGGACAATGAAGACCTTTGAGCTTGTGACTTGCAAATGGGGGAATACATAATGATCAGGATTTGAACATGGATTTTAGGATAATAACGAATTTTCAATTAAGAATAAGAAAATAATTATGTGCTATTCAATTATATCTAATTACAATACAATTTAATGAAAATATTGATAGTGATTAAAATAATTAAAATAACTAAAGTTGATATATCACATATTGTGTGCTATGTAATTATTATAATATGGTTGTATTATAACAGCAAATACTTTGTCTGAAATACAGCACACATTTAACAAATACTTATTTGTTTTTGCAAGAATTTAAATTTAAATGAAAGACGAAAGAGGACCTGTGTTCTTTATCTAATCAACACTTGAGGGGTGGTGGTGGGTGGTGGTGAAGAGATAAGGCAAAGGAGAGAGTGAATATTGAGGCAGTTGGGTATGGGACATAGAAGGAAAATTTTCTTCCCATCAGAAATTTGCTTTGGATTAGCAGTGAAGCTGGTGAGGTTCTCCTTGGTTAGGGGAGGTCACCACACATTCCACTGGTTTCTTTCCCCTTTTGCTTGTCCATTGTCGTTTTAGGAAAATGTGAAGGGTCTTCTTTTCTCTCCCCCCCTTGTCTTTCTCTCCCTCTCTTCTTCCTCTCTCCCTTCCTCCTTCCTTCTCTCTTTCTCTCCATCTCGCTCTCTCTCACTCTCCCCTTCCTCTCTCTCTCTCTCTCTCTCTCTCTCTCTCTCTCTCTCTCTCTCTCTCTCTCTCTCTCTCTGTCTCTGCCTCTCTCCCCCTCCCTCCTTGTCTCTCCATCTCTCTCTCTCTCTCTCTCTCTCTCTCTCTCTCTCTCTCTCTCTCTCTCTCTCTCTCTCTCACTCACTCTTTCTGCCTGTGTCTGTGTCTCTGTCTCTCTCTCCTTTCTTCATTTAAAGGAGTCCTTGGATGAAGACATGTTTTCTAAACACAAAGGCAAATGGGGCAAAAGAATCGAGGGTGGGAGGAGAGGGAAAGCTGATCTGGGTAGGTTTAACCTCTCGCTGTACTCTATAAAAGTGCATACTAACATGTAAGCTATGTAAACATTCTAGAGCGACCAGCTCCAAATGAAAGGAGGCATCCACAGGAACGGTCTTCGGCTGCGAGCGCCTGCCAGGAGGCAGCTCTTGTTTTGAATAGATCATCTGGATGAAATGCAGGCCTGATTTCAGCCCTGGCATAGAGGGAGGAAATCAATGTCAAACCTTCGACGATGGGAATGTATCCGGAGCCCATCTGGCCTTCTTTAGAATAAAAAGGGAGGAAGTCCACGAACTATAAAATATATGACATGATTTAGGGCAAAATTATAATTCTAAGAGACAACTTAAAGAGAGTCAGCATGTCATTTGTAATGTGTTTTGTTTGGCAGAATCTTGAACAATAATTTTAATTGGATATATATAAATGTATGTATGTATGTATAAAGGCATTGCAGCTAGTTAGAGACACTAACTTAAAACAAATGTATGGCACTCATTGGGCCGCTCTAGTCCTCCTAAGTTAAGATCAGATGTGTCTTCATCACTTCTAATGAGGCCCAATGAGCAAACCCACCCATCTAGTGATTGGGAAAATGACCTCTGAAGAGCTCAGAATCTCTGAACTTCTAGGATGGAAATGACATCTTCGCCAGGGAGTTCTTTTAAGCCTTCCACCCATTTTCCTGATTTCACCCAATGGCTCCTCTTCCACATGGCAAGCCTTAACATCTTCAAGCTGGAATATCTCCATCTCCTCCAACCAAGCCTTACAGAACACAGACTCAAGGTCCTTCACCATCCTGACTACTCTCTTGCAGATGTTTTCTGGCCTGTCTGTGCTCTTCTTTCCATGTTCCCTTCCCAGACTTTCTTTGTTTGAAGTTCCCTTTTAGCTCTGACCATCTGTGTTCTTTGTGTGATAACTCAATCATGGATCTTTTGGGGGGGGGGGAGTGTGGATCTTTTACATTTCAAGACTAATGTTCTTTTTCCTACACCCCACTATCCTTCATAATCATTATCCCAAGCGCTCTCTTCAGCTCTGTCATTCCCTGTTCTAAGACCCCTCCTAGCTCTGATATTCTTTGTTCCAAGGTACTTCCAGGCTCTAATGTGCATTCCATATCTACCATTTTCTGGTCTAAAGCCCATTGAGCTTTAACCTTCTGTGTCCTAAAATCTCAGCTCTGAACTCCCAGCTCTTACATTCTGTGTTTTAAGGTTACTTCCAGCCCCACCATTTTTTGGCCTAAAGTTCTTCCCAGCTCTAAGATTCCAAACTCCAAGGTATTGTCCAACTCTAACATTCTGTGTTTTAAGATCCCTTCCAGTTCCGTTAACTTCATAGTTTTATGGGATCCAGACCTGAACACAGGCCAAGCAGAGTCCAGAAAAGCTACTGCATTCCTGTTCCTGGACATCATGCCCACCATCATGCAGGTCAGAATCCAACATTCACTCTCTTGGCTTCTGCATCACACTGCTGATTCCTCCCAACCCACCCAGATCTTCACAGAAAGCTTGATTTCACCTTGCCTTCCCTATCTTGCACACATGAAGTTCATCCCCCTTTGATGGCCAAAGAGAGTCATCCCTAGGACCAGAGTGGATCTGGTTTTCTCGCTTACCTTCACCTGATGAGACAATAAATTGGTTCTGTTTTTATACCACTGCTTCATGGAAACAAAACATTCATCCAGATAAGATAAGATGAAATAAAACAGCCCATCCTGACGAGAACAGCTTTGGGGGGGATGGTGAATTCTGGAGGATTTGCCTCCTTAGTTGATTCCATATGTGATAATTTGGTGTCTTAAAGGACTATCTTCACATGTACTTGATAACTTGATTCTCCCCTCAGGAGTAAATCTTGGCATCATCACTACCAGCCTTTCCTAGGTATTTGGGGGAGTGATTCTCTCCAAGTTGGCAATAGGCACTTTCCAAAGACTTCTGGTGGTGGAGAGATAGGAACAGACATTAATAAAGCATGCCTTGAGGGGTGAAGAAAGGTGGCTTAATGGATTGAGAACAAGGCTTAGAGACAGAAGGTTCTGGGTTCAAATGTGGCCTCAGACACTTCCCAGCTGTGTGACCCTGGGCAAGTCACTTAAACCCCATTGCCTAGTCCTTACCACTCTTCTGCCTTGAAACTAATACCCAGTATTGATTCTATGATGGAAGGTGAGGGTTTAAAAAAAAGAATGACTTAGTAAAGAATTAATTGTCATTAAACCCTTATGGCATTATGTCTACCTCTTTCTGGGGCAATTGCAATATATTTCCAGGGGTGGAAAATGAAGACTAGCATGGGAAGGGGAGTGTGAGATACAAAGCCATGACTCCATTGTGGACCTTTAGTTGCTTTTTTTTTTAATTAGGAATCTTTTAAATTTCAAGAGTTTCAAGAGTCATGTTTTTACTACACCCCACTTCCACTTGGAATAACAGACATTCTTCTTAGTTCTAGAAAGATTTGGAGAGAAATCCAAAAGACATGGTAGGAAGGAAAGGTTGAAATGGCTATGAAGGAAATCTCAGTGGGATTTTAACAGTTGTAGAAAATGAGAAAGGCACAAAATCAGGAAATATTGTCTTGCTGTACCCCTAAGTGTCATTACAAAGCCAAAGAGCCCCAATATTTCTCAGTGAATCAGGTACCTAAGCTATATTGCCAAATGCCAGGTTAGGTTGGTAGTCTAATGGTACAGATTGAAAGCCCAAAGTTCAGATTAATTGTGCCCTTAGGGATGGAGTTATAAGACATGAATCCTTTCACAAAGGATTTCCCAACAAAAGACTGGGAAAAGTCAGAGCCTCTTGTGTGGCTCCTAGAGCTATCTCCATGGTTTCATGACTTGAGCCAATGGACACAAGAAAACACACTTGCCTGGTTTACTCACATTAACTAATGAGGAACAAAACTAGTTTCATAAAGCATGGATTTAAAGAGAGTAATGGAGCATTTAAAAACAATCTCTCAATCAATGTGGGGAGGAATCGGTAGAAATGCTTTAGTTTGTGATTAAGCTACTGTGTCATTGGATTTGAAATATCCATTGAATGATCCAGTGCTAAGTAACTTTAAGCCATTGATTGAGTGGATGGCTATATATCGAAGGCAGTGATAATGAACCTTTTAGAGACTGAGTGCCCAAACGGCACCCTCATGCTGCATGTGAGCAACTCCATTACCCCAGACAGAGGAGGGAGAAAGTGCTCCTACTGGGCTGCCAAGCAGAGGGGCAAGTGAAGTGAGAAATGTCCTCAGGCATAGTGGAGAGGGAGAGGGGAGCAGTCCCCTAGGGTACACATGCCGTAGGTTTGCCAAAATGGATTGCAGAGTAAACTTAGGGAAAATTGGCTAACTTCACATTCTCTCCCAGTTGGAAGACACATTAGAGAATATCCACTTCAATCCATTCCTCACCAAGAATCTAATCTATGACATCTCAGACAAATTTGTCATTCTGATCCTGACTGAAGTTCTCAAGGGTGTGTTAGATGAGTATCCAGTATCTCCAGGTGTACCACTTGGGGATAAATATATATATATATATATATATATATATATATATATATATATATATATATATATATATATATATATATATATATATATATATTAGAATATTGTTCCTTATATCAAGCCCAAATTTGACTCTTGTCAACATCCACCTATTTGTGACCTCAGGATCAAGTAGAATAATTTCACATATGACATGAGGTATTCCCAATCCTGATGACCTGCCCTTAGACACACTATAGCTTACCAAAAGCCTTCCTTAAATAGGCTATCCAGATCATATATGATATTCCAGATGTTCCAAGTTTTTCTAACTAGGATAAAATACAATTAGATGATCATTTCTTTAGCTGATGGAGACTGAGCTTACGGTCTGCTAAAATTTCCAAGTCTTTTTCAGATGAGTTGCTGCCTAGTCATGTGAAATTGATTTTTTAAACTAAATTTAATACTTTACATTTAAAGTTATTAGGCTTTATTTTACTGTATTCAGCCTAACATTCTACTCAGCCAAGATCTCTTTGGATCTTAATGTAATTTAATATAATATATTATGTATAATTTAATTTAATATAATTATATGACTAATCTTCCCAAATTTTCTCTCTTGGATGATTTTTAAGCTCATCAACATTATTTCATAAATTTGGTCTTTTTATGCCCTTCTGGTAATGCTTCATGCAACATTGTGGCAGTGCCATCTTCTATTTGTGATATTACAACCAATTGATGACACCCAAAGAAGCTCTCACAATAGATGAGGCTTCTATTAGAGTTGGCCAATTACCATGTACATTGTCTAGACTACCCACCACCAGCTCCATTTCACCCTACCCCCCCCCCTAAGGATCATAGGATATTTGAATGTGCCTATGTGCAATATTGTGGAACAATCACTATAACTGAAGTAAGTTTGAATCCAGTTCTGACTCTTACTTTCTGCGTGACCATGGACAATGACTTCCTATCTTTGACTTCCAGCTCCTCCATCTTCAAATGGGGATAATAAAATCTGATCCACTAACTTAATAGTGTTGTTGCAAGGGAAATACTTTTTAAATATTAAAAGACCAGTTAGACTTGAATATTTATGATTAGAAAGACCACATGAAGAGCAGTAGATTTAGAGTCAAGACCTGAATTCGGTGAAGATTGGATTTGACTCTCCCCTGATTATAACAATGAAGGTACTTAGCTCCTCCTTGATTGTGAAGATTAAGTTGCAATCCCCTGTCTATTTTTAGATTTTAATCCCCAAAGTGTAAAGCACAGTAGTTAAAGTTGAGTATGGAGATTTACCCATTTTGGATTTTAACCACAAAAAGGTATGAACACCCATTTCATACATTGAGTGAGAAGTCTGTGACCCACTTGTGAAAGAGTGGGCAGTCCTAGAGTGGAGCGTCGGCTGTGATTGGTAGATGTAAAATTTAGGGAAAGTGATACAATAGAAAAAGGTCTTTGAAAGTGAAAACAGAGACACATAGAGGACAGACACTCTAATTTGGAGTGAAGAGGCTCAGACTTGGCCCTGGAGGAGCTCATGTGGGAGACCTGAGACTGCTTTCCTCTTAGATGGTCACCATGGTGAATGTAAAGGCTGACTTCCTTCCTTGCTCTTCCTGGAGGTGTGAGCCTCTGGGAAAGGCCCATGGTCTTGAAACTCCTTTCCCCTGGCTAGGGCCTTATAATTGCTATCTGGGTCAGAGGAAGCCAGAGCATTTGTGCTCGCTCTCTCTCTCTGTCTCTCTCTCTCCCTTTTCTCTTCTCCTTAATATCTTCCCTCTATTGTAAAAATACACTACCATAAATTCCATTTTACTTTAGTAATTCATTTTTGGAATTTAGAAATTAAATCCCTGGTGACCAATTAAATATTCAGTCCAACCATGAAATTTGGCAATTCAAATCCTAATTCTGCTATATATGGCCTTAAATAATTTAATTTATCTCCCAGAGACTCATTGTTAAAACGAGTGCATTAGATACATTACACATTCATGTTATCTGCAGTGAGGCAATCCTTTTATTCATCTCAAATTGATTTCCTATCTCCCTTCTCACAGAAAATATTCCAAATTTCCCTCACCTCAAACAATCCATACCTCCCCTTATCCTACTCTCTCAGCTAAAGAAAATAGACCATTCATTGTAAGTTCCTCTTCTTGTCTCCTCCTCATTTCAAAATTCCTTGATATCATCTGCCACCTTTTTCTTTTTCCTATTTCTCAAGTGAAATGATGGTCCTTCTCTTTGACAAGGCCGACCCTCTACTGTACCCTTGATACCACCCCATCCTGTCTTCTCCAGCTGATTGCAATCTCAATCATTTCTCTATAATCTTCAATTTTTCCTTATTCACTGGATCCTTCTCTATTGCCTTCAAAGTGTCCCAAGTCTCCTCCTTACTTAAAAAACAAAACTTCATGAGATGTTAACATCCCTTCAGCCAATTTCTCCTCCCTTTCTCAGCCTTGAAAACTTGTCTACACTCAGTATCTCCATGTCCCCCTCCCTTTCTTACTCCTCAAGTCTTTGTAATTTCACATCTGACCTTAGTACTCAACTGAATTATCTTATTCCAAAGTTAGTTTTACTTGACAAATCTAATGATTTTTCTCAGGCTTTATCCTACTTAACTTCACTGAATTCTACATTATTGAGTACCCTCTGCTCCTGGATATTATATCTACTCTGAAATTTTGTGGCCCATCTCTGTCTTGGTTCTTCTCTCAGTTGTCTGACCACTCTATCTCTATGTCCTTTGTTGATTCGTCATCCATATCATGGTCCTTAACTGTAAATTCTCTCTTATTCCCATTACTCATCAGTTTCCTAGGTTTAGTTGAATAAGACATACTATGTAAAGCATCAAGGCATCCTTAGGGAAAGATAAGAGGTAATAAAATGTCAGGTGAGCTAAAGCACCACTACTATTTTGACCATTATCTCCCCTTAGATCTTGGTGGAGGCAGCCCAAAAGAGCTCTGGGAATAGCCCAGTGCCCTCAGGCACCTTCCTGGGAATCCTGACTCCCATGGAGATACAGTCTGGGACCTGCTCTTGCAGGGCTACAATCACAGTTACAGGAAATTCAGAAAGGAAAATTCCTGCCTCCAAAGTCCTTGGCCCTGCCAAGTGGTTCATCATCAGAAATAGATCACCTAGGACACTGCAACAACCTCCCACCTGGTCTTCCTGCCTAAAGTCTCACCACATCAGTCCTTTCCATACACAATAGCCAAAGTGATTTTCTTTTTAAAAAATCCTGACCTTCCATTTTAAAATCAATACTGTATATTGGCTCCAAGACAGAAGAGTGGTAAGGACTAGGCAATGGGGGTTAGGTGACCCCCATCTCTAGGACTGGCTCTCAATCCCCTGACCTGCCTAGCTGCCCCCAGGGTAATTTTCTTTCAATAAAGAATTGACTGTGCAACTCCCAGTGACTCCCTCTCATCTCTAGGGTAAAATGGACAACTCCTCTATTTAATATTGAAATCTCCTCACTCATGTGCAGATGGAAAATTTGAAACAACTGAGTTACATTCCCAGCATCCTTTTAAGTTACACCCTCATTTTATGTAAGGATGCTTAGGAGATAAATTTGGCTGAGACCCATGCTGTGGGGCTCTTTTTTGGAACTTGTGCTTTTGGAAAAGTGCTGCAGATGTGAGTTTCTGTCTCTTTGCTCTACTCACTTGACTGAAAGAACCTTTTTTTTCTTTCCTCTCTCTTTTGATCTAGTATTAAAAATCCTATATATTTTTAAATACTAGGAGTATTTGTTCATTTTTACTCCTACAAATTTTTGGCAACCACGAAGGGAGAGATTTTTTTTTTTGTGAGTGCTACAAGAGGTTTAGTATTTCCTTATAGGAAGGGATCCAGTGCTAACAAAATCCAGTTGCTCCAAGAATCACCCTCAATTGCTTGTTAGTGGTAGGAGCAGTTAATTTTTGGATGCTTTCAATATGTTTAGGAGAAATAAGACAAGATCCAGCAGCAAAAATAAAACCTAAATATTGTACTTTGGGCAGACACCACTGAACTTTGACTTTGGAGATTTTGTAGCCTCTCTTATGTAGCTCCAAAAGGAGGTGTTTTCTGTCCTCTTGGCATGCTTCAGAAGCATTAGGTGATGCCAAGACTCATGACCTGGTCTCTTAAGGCAGCTAGATGTTGGAGTGGATAGAGGTGGGAAGACCTCATTTCACAACCAGTCTCAGACATGTCCTAGCTATATGAACCCATGGAAAGTCACTTACTTCTGTCTCAGTTTCCTTATTTTTAAAATGGGGATAATAGCACCTACCTGACTAGGCTGTTGTGTGGTCAAATGAGACCATATTTGTAAAGTGTCAGGCACATAACAGTCATTTAATGCTTGTTCCTTTTTCCTTTCTACATTTCCAGTCTTCTGACACATGATCCCACTCTTTGTGATCTAGTCAAAACTGACTTTCTCTTGGTGCCTCACCTGGGTCATTCTATTTCTTTGTACGAATGGTCCCATCAGTCTGGATTACACTCACTCCTCACCTCCACCCTTTAGAATGTGTCCTTTCCTCCATGAAATCTCAAGCATCCACCTCCTTCTCTATGGTGTTCCCTCTTTCTCTTGTACTGAAATATCTCCATATTTATTCTGCATATCTTTACATACAGAGACTGTGAGAAAATAAGCTTCTGGACAGTGACAATTACCTCATTCTTTGTAGTTCTAGAAATACAACAAAATCCTTGGCATGCATCTCTGCTTCAGTTTCCTCATCAGCAAAAATCTAGGGCAGCTAGCTTTGATCTGGAGTCAGGAAGACCTGAGTTCAAATTCAGATCAAGATACTTACTAGCTGTGTGACTCTCTTTATTCCATTGAAGAAAGAAATGACAAATTACTTCAATATCTTTGCCAAGAAAACCCTAAATGGAGTCATGATGGGTTGAACCTAACTGAAAAACAACTAAACAACAACAAAATGTGTTAATATATCTGGAGTGCTTTGCAAGCATTAAGGGAGTAGCTAGGTGGTTCAGTGGAAGGGAGGCAGGGGAGATCCAGGGTTCAAATTTGACCTCAGATACTTCTTAGCTGGGTGACCCTGGGCAAGTCACTGAACCCCTATTGCCTAACCCTTACTGCTTTTCTGCCTTGGAAGCAATACACAGCATTGATTCTAAAACAGAAGGTAAGGGTTAAAAAAAGGGCACTTTTGAGCCAAGTAACCTCTGAGTTCCTTTCTAACTCTAATTTTTTTTATTCTAATTAATGGAATACATTTACAGGGTTTGATGTTTTCTAAGGGGGAAGAAGTTGGGGGGAATACAATTTCTTTGTTGTTTTGTAGTTACAAATACACATCAAACGTGTTCCCTGCATGTTTTCCCCAGCAGAGACTGCCTGGTGGTTCCTTCTGGTCTGTTTCGATTGTCAACAGAACACGGAACATAGGATAATTGTCTGTTATGTTTTCCTTCGGTTCCTGTGGTCACAAGCAACGTAAGCGTGTTCCACATAAGAGCCAGCTCTGGTTGGGCCAGGCACAGTTGGCCTCCAGACACCACCCCCACCTCCTGGTTCTGTAAATTGGCGTGGTTTCTGATGCTTTGCTGAATCAACAGTTTTGTTCTCGGGGAAGTGAGCCGAGTTTTGCCCACATCTTCCTCTCAGTATTCCTTTTCAGCCTTCATTTTACTGGCTTCCTTCAGTTTCCTGCTAAGCTGACTTTTTCTCCCTCTTGAACCGACCGACCCAAAGTAGTCTTGATGAAAGAAACTCACATTTCTAGAGCACTTGAAGATTTATGGTTAAGTTAATATTTATAGGCAGTCTAGACAGTGTTTATTAATGTTAAGTGAGGCATAAGACAGGGAAACATCTGCTCCCCAAAGGGGTTCGCCACCATCCCGTGAAAGTCCAGTGGAAGAAGGATTCCCCCATAGATGATGCTCCTGTTCGCAGAGGACATGGTATGGCTTATACCAAGACCCAAAGCATACATTTGGAATAGTGAATGGCACAGAAGGTATAGAATCAGAGGACATGGGTTTAATGAATGCCACTCTAAGACTGGGCAAATTAGCCTCAATTTCTTCACCTGCAAAGTGGGGACTAATGGCCTCTAAATTCCTTCCAGCTCTAGACTTCTGATTTTGGGGTCATAAAATCCAGGATGAATACCAAAGAAACAAGTTTAACAAGCTATTCATTAAAAAATTACTTGGGAAATGCTTGCTGTCCAGACTTGGATTCATGGTTAGACTACTCATACAGTTATAGACAACAATGTCAGAGGGTGAGAGAGGACAAGAATAAATTGAAAAGGAGTTTGCATTTGGGAAGGATAGAATTCCTTTAAAGAGGCCACGTTATTTATCAAGATAAATGCTTCTCTTTTCCAGTATGTTTTTCTTGAATTGAGGCTAATTAAATATAGCATCAAGATTTGAAAGGGTGGAAGGGAAAGTGAATGAAGGAATGTTGGACTAGAAAACAAGAAAAGCATGAAGGGGTTTGAAGTTAATGTGAAAGTGAAAAAGAGGTTTTGAAAAGGATGAGACCCAGAAGAGATGGATCTGATATTCACATAGAGAAGTTTCAGAATTTTGGAATGAAAATTCAGCCCTTGTCGGTGACAATGAGAGTGAGGGCACACTATTCCTGTGGGTGAAAGAGGTGGAATAAGGGTCAAGGTCAAGAGAATTAAGGAGGTTGATGAACTGATGACTGAGAGGGTCTAAGGCAGCGGTTCTCAACCTGTGGGTTGCGACCCTGGCAGGGGTCGAATGACCAAAACACAGGGGTCGCCTAAAGCCATAGGAAAATACATATTTCCGATGGCTTTAGCTGCTGAGAAATCGTGCTACTTTACAGCAAGATCTCGGAAAGAACGGGGACCCTGCTACCCACACATTGTACTAATATTAGTTACCTATCAGCAGCCCGCCCCCTATGAGGGGCGATGAATTTACCCTGTTGCCTGGAGACCAGACTCAAACAGAGACCCAGAGAGAGCACCTGGGCACTGGCTCTGGAGGGGTTAAGAACGAGTCCTGGAGCAGATAACTCCTGGAGCGGATAATGGAGCCAAGTAACCCCAGCAAAGTGAAGCCTTAGCTTGAGCTGGAGGGAGGTGACAGGAAGAAGAAGGCAGCGTCTGTGGACCCCCTCCCCAGGCAGGACTTACCTCCAGGCCCAGTGCTCAGGCTGCCTCCTGCTGGATTAATATTTCTCAACATATAATTAAATATTGCTTTTGTGATTATGTTTAAATTATGTTTGATTTGTAGCAATGAGAATACATAATGCATATCAGGTATTTATATTCCAAATCATAAATGTAGCAAAATTACAGTTTTGAAGTAGCCACCAAAATAATTTTTTGGTTTGGGGTCACTGCAACATGAGGAACTGTATTGTGGGGTCCTGGCATTAGAAAGGTTGAGAACCACTGGTTTAAGGGGAGTCCAAGAAGAATATTGAAATTCTAAGTCTAATGGCAGGGATTGGCATAGAGAGGAGGACTAAGCCAAGGACTGAATTCTGGAGAAAGAAGAAAAATATCTTGGGGATCAGCAGATAACTGTCACCTGAATTTATAACAAAAGAAATACATAGTACAAAATTGGAAATATATATATATATATACATGTATATATATATTTAAATAGATAGATAGATGGATGGACATAGATAGAGAGATCGATAGATAGATAGATAGATAGATAGATAGATAGATAGATGGATGGATGGATGGATAGATGGATGGATAGATGGATAGATGGATAGATAGATAGACAGAGAGAGTCAGACAGATAGATAGATAGATACCCAATCAGACAGAGATAGCTAGAAAGACAGATGAATAGGGAGATTGATAAGTTATAGATAGATGATACATAGATATAGATGTGTGCATCACCTACACATGCATTCATATGTACATGTATATATATGCATGTTGCATACATATGTACTTTCTCTCATACTTAACTTTGCTCAGATCATTTCTCTAATCTTAGGCTCATTTGGAGGCACCATATTTTAATGGGGGGTCAGAAACAGGTAGGAGAGACTCAGAGTAGGCCAATGATTAGTAGATCCATTCAAGAAACTGGGATGTCTTTAGTTTTGAGAAGAAAAGAATCATGGTAGAGGCCACTGGCATATAGTCAAATATTTGAAGGGCTTTTTTGTGGAAAAGGAATCCGACGTATTCCTCTTCTCCCAGAACTGCCAAAATTAGACCATTGGCTGTGACCGAGTTGCTGCATTAGAAGAGACCTCAGTGGCCCTCTACCTTTCTGACCTGTACTTGAAAAGAAGCCCCTTAGTAACATTCCTACCAAACTGTCTTCTAGCCTTGGCCAATGGTATAGAACGTATGATCTAAGACCGAGAGATCAAACACACAGCTTTTAGCCTGCATGAAGAGTAGCCTAGAGCAAATGAAAGGGTAATTGAGAAATCTTTAACAAAATAACTAGAAAGACTAATAGGGCATCATGGTAAAATATGGTTCTCTAAGTTTCTCGTATATGGCTCTAGGGATCCTTTCTTAGAACTCACCCCCATTTCTAGTTGACTCCACTGTCTCAAGATAGCCCATCCCAAGGGGCTGTAGCGCTAAGGCTTAGACAGTTCTTCCTTATCTCAAACCAAACTTTGCTTCTTGGTTGCTTTATTTTCCTCTTTGCTTCTGATGCAGCCAAGGGGAGCCAGGTTTTCATTTCATTTCACAGAAGGAAGCTCTTTCTCTCCCTTAGCATAGTCAAAGAAGGAATATCTCAGAAGATAGTGAGTTCCCCATCAGAGACTCAATTTAGCCCAGATTCATGGGACATGCTGAAGAGAGCTGTCAATCCTTGGAGCAAGGGGCTGGACTCAATGTCTCTAAGGTCTCTCCAACTCGAGGTGCCTTTGGTTCTCTGAATAAAGCAAGTCAAAGCGGACATTCAAGGCAAAGCCATTTCCAAACATTGAGTTTTTTCTCGTTTTCCATGAGCCCAATAGGCAGCCTCATTAAATAACCACACACCTAAGGCCAATAGATTGCCTCATCTCCCCCAGTAGCTTCAGGTGACTTATTACAACATGATGTCACCCACTAGTGGGCCCAATGTTATTCCTTCTAAGTATTCATTAGAGGACAAGTTCATCAAAGTCATGATGAACCACCATTAAAACCCATAATAAGGGAAAGGAAGAGAGGGAGAGGGGAAAGGTAGGAGTTGTGCAACATGCCAAAAAAGGGGACGTGAACTTTTTAAAGGAAGAGGAGCCCCTGGGAAATGCAGCCTGCCCTTCCCAGGAGCAAGGGATATCACAGAGCACACACGGCCAGGTGGGTGGATGGTTATCATCAGGGAGAGAGCGAATGTGGTCTCCAGTTTTGATTCATACTATTTGAGGGCACGAAATCGTTATCATCTGAACCAACAGAGGCACTTGTGTCTGCTCACCAAATCCCTTCCACAACCTGGAGCCCAGGGGAGAAGGACATGGGAGAAAAAGTGAGCTAATGTTTCTTTGCAAAGCCATGGAATTTACTTTCTACAGTCCAAGGAGCAAGCACACTAGGTATGTGAATAGCTCAGGGAACTGTTGCCCATCAATCAAATGGCTAGGACAGTCTGCACCCGGGGCAACGGCTGCCAAAGAAACAGAATGGAACCTTTAGGAATGTAGCACGGCTATTTTTTCGGTCCTAATTTTGTCCCTGAGCTCACATCTTCTGCAAGCGAGATGGTTTTAATTACCCGTTTAATGAGCATTAAATAATATGATTTTTACACAAATAGGGACGTTTTACAATGCTTGTGCGTAACTAATCACATCACTAGGACCAGGCTTCGCCCGGGGAATGATCCCTCTGTCTATCTGGTTGGTGTGATGAAATGATACATCTTGCAAATGATGAGCTGAACCAGCAGCGAGAAAATGCACCCTGGTCCTTAGCGTGGGTCATTAGCCCGGGGGAGAAAAGAAGGGCATGCTGGGGCTCCCTCCATGGACTCCTCCCAATCATTGGGTGCTCCATCCCCTAGAATTGCCTTTGGCATTAGTAGATTACAGAGTACTCCCTAAGCCTGCATTTCTTAGGAGATTTGGGGATCCCTGACTTTGAATATCCTTTTTGTATCCTCCTTCCCTGCAACTGCAGCACGGCATGGTGAAAGCAGGGGACAAGAGTCAAAAAAGGTGGTTTTCAGCTGCCCGAGTATCGGGGATCCAACACTGGAAGAAGACTTCATGAGCCATCTACTTCCCACAAAGTCATCAGCACATGGGGAGGAGAAGGGCCCGTCCTAACCCGCCGATCCCGATCCCGAGAGCTGCGTGGGTCATCTAGAAAGGTCTGGCCAAAACCGATCGTGAATAAACGTTTATCCCTCGTGCCAGGCTTCAGAGCTGGGGACACCAAGAGTCACAAGCCAGTCCCTGCCCTCAAAGGGTTAGAAACAAACAGAATCAATCAGCTGGAAGCTGCCTCCTTTTTTACAAGATTCAGCACCCTCCCTCCTTGCCAATGGCATCCTATCAGGAAGATATTGAGGGTCCAACTGCTAAGTCTCTCTGCCTATGGAGTCCCCACCAGCTTCTAGAGAAGCTCTGGGTGCATGATTCCTATTAGGTTACCTGTCGGTCAGTTTGCTCCCATGCCATGATCTAACCCCTTCATTTTACAGAAGGGGAAACTGAGGCTGGTAGAAGGAAAGCAACTTGACAAGGATTTATAAAAGAATACATTTATGACCTGCCCAGGACATCAGGAAACTGAAAGCCAAGGAAATGAAAGGACTTATCTAAGGTCACTTAAGTGGCAAATGTTAGAGATGAGATTTGAAACCAGGTCCACTGACCCAGAGTTATTTTCTACTAGGCCAATTAGGAGAGTCAGTGAGAAATTCAATCCCCAAATGCATCCGTGTCCTGAACTATAGAAAATAATCCCTGCTCAGAATATGAAAACCTAGTTTGTCCTGAGCACCTCCTTCTGATCTCTGCCAGGGCTCTGGGCTGGGCTAGGAGGCCCTTCTGACTCCAGCAGTGCACACGCAGACTCTACTCAGCTCTGCTAGCTAGAAAGTAAACTGTCCTACTTCCTATTTACACGGAAAGATCATAAGCTTTTGTGGTTTCCCTGTCCTGCGAGTCTGTACTGGGGTTTCTGGGTTTGTCTGCACAGGCTGTGCCAACTCTGTTTCTCTTGCAGTCTCGCTTCGTTCTGATTTTCATAAAAAAACAGGAATCACAGATTCAATAAAGCTGGATGGGAAGAGATGGGAAGGCGTCCCAGTGCAGCATTCTGGCTCTGAGCTAGTCTAGGTCTGGACCATCTGAAAACAGAAGGCTACAGCGGAATGAACCAAGGGTTAAGGAACAGTCAACCGGGCTAGAATTCTAGCGTTGTCATTTTCTACCTGTGGGATCTTGGCCAAATCCCAGCACCGTAAGGTCTCCGTGTTCTCATCTGTAAAAAGGAGACGCCAAGCCAGGTGAGGTTGAGCTCCTTTCTAGCCCTACCATTCTGGTCCTTGGCCCAACACCACGAGTTCTAGGTTTCTTGACCCTCTAGAATCTATGACCCATTTTTACTTGCTAAGGACACAGGTTTAGTAGTCGATTCCTCTGATCAATTTCTATCAGCTGATCTAGAGATGCCACTAAGACACAAGGAGAAAGCTAAGTCCAATGTTCTCCAGATCCTTCACAGCTCATGCAGTCTTCAAAAGGGTTCCAAATGGGGAAAGGGGGCAGAGAAGGAGACCTAAACCAAAGCTGATGCTGAACTACATTTTGTGATGAAGAAAACACCTGATACAGTGACCATCTCTGATCATGTATACAACATTCTGTCTTAGAAGCTCCCCACCTGTCTTACTAGAGTGGGCAGCCTTGTTTTATTACCTGTTCTCTAGGACTCTTCCAGTTTTTCAAACTCAGCACCAACTTCCTTTTAGTTGTGCTTTAGTGAACACTATTATTCTCATCAGGCTTATTCTTCTGGTTCTGCCTATTTCACTCTGCATCAGTTCATCCCAGTCTTCCAATGGTTCTTTTCTGCATCAGTTCATTCCAGTCTTCCGATGGTTCTTTGTGGTCTGTCTGGTCACTGTGTCTCACTACACAGAACTCCATAATGTTCCTCTAACAATCCCTTTTGCATTCACTTCCTGAATCAGTGACCATCCACTTGGTTTCCAGCTCTTTGCTACCACACAGTGTTGCTATTAATATTTTGCTACATAATGGACTTTCATTTCTGCATCTGGCTTCCTTGGGGGCAGAATCTGGCAAGTAGTGAGATTGCTGGGGTAAAGGATAAGGAATATTTAGGGATTCTTTTTGCAGAATTCCATTTTTTTTTGTCAGAATTGTCTTTCAGTCAAGAAGGTCTTCTCCATGTTTAACCAAACATTCTCTCACTACAAAATATCTTCATTTTCTTATGCCCAAAGGGTGAATGTTAAGTGACTTCCTCTTAAAAAACCATTCTCCTATACCTAAAAACAACGAGTTAGTTAGCTTTCCTTTTCTGTTAGCAAGAAGTGTGGAATAATATTTTCTCTTAGGTAGACTTTGTTATATAAAAAAAATAAGAAAGAATTCAGAGTCATAAGACAAGCTTGTGGCATTCAGTCTCTTTCTGCCTCATTTTCTTGAACTGTAAAATGAACTAGCTAGTTGGCATAGTGGATAGAGGGCTTGGTCTGGAGTCAGGAAGACTTGAATTCTAATTTGGCCTCAGATACTTACTAGATGTGTGACCCTGGTCAAGTCACTTAACCTGTTTGTTTCAGTTCCTCATCAGTAAAATGAACTGGAAATGGAAATGGCAAAATGTTCCAGTATCTTTGCCAAGAAAACTCCAAATGGAGTCATGAATAGTTGGAATATAATGAGCACAAAAATGAATCTTACTACTTCATCCATTTGTCTGTTGTGAGGAAAGTGCTTTGTAAACCTTAAAGTGCAACATGGGTGAGAGCAATCATTAGTAATTAAAACCATCTCAACTCCCTTACCCTTTTAGGCCGTGTAAGACCAGTTTTCCATCGTTTAATTCTTTTTATAGATATATATCTTTTAGACGGTAGAGACAGAAAATAAACACACTTCTGATGACTATAGCTTTCTGATTCCTTATATTGTTGTTCCTCTGTTAGTACATTCCAGGATCTAAAAATAAAGCCGATTGCCTTTTGAAGTAGTGAGTTTCCTGTCCCTGTAAATACTTAAGCAGAGAATGGATAATCTCCTGTCTGGGATGTCAGCAGGGTACACTGGAAAGAATCCTGGAGCCGAAGTCAGGAGATAGATAGAGATTCAGGTTCCATTTCTCTCATTTATTCCTTGGATAATGGTGGGGAAATCCCTTAAGTTTTTGAGTTGGAATTACTCTCTATGGAAAAAGGGGGGAAATGCTCAGAGGTCCATGTGGCAAAGTAGAAAGGGCGAAGGATTTGGAATGGACAAGACCTGGATTGAGATATCAGCTCTGATGCTAATCAGGTGTGTGACTACAGACAAGCATGTCCTCTAAACCTTAGTCTCCCATCACCCAAATGGGGACAATCACACCTGTATTACCTGCCACCCTGGCATTTGCCATGAAAATGTTTGTCAACCTTAAAGCAAAATATTAGTGTGCGTTACTGGTTTTCTTAACTGTTGCACATATTAGAAGAGCCAAGGGAAAGCCTTCAGCACACGAGGCCGATCTGTGGAAGACTGTCGGGAGAACGTGGACAAGACGAGGATAGGATGAAAAAGCAAAGCTGGATTGAGCTCTCAGCCACTGGTGGGAGTAACCACATTGAAGCTGCCATCAACCTGCTGAGATCTAGATGACTGCACCTTATAGGCATGTTGTAGGACAGATGCTTTGGAAACCAAGGAACACTGCACACATTGGGTTGGTGATTACTATATGTCATGGCGGATGGTGAATGGAGAGAGTCAGCCTAGTTCTTTAAATGCTATTGTTTCAAATCTGGCCTCATAAACTTTCTAGCTGGGTGACCCTGGGCAAGTCACTTAACTCCGATTGTCTTCTGCCTTAGAACCCAAACTTAGTAATGATTCCAAGATGGAAGGTAGGGGTTTCAAAAAATGTCTATTGTAAAGTGTGAGGATCTACCCACAGCTTAGCTGATCACAGAAAACCCAAATATTGCATTGAACCAACCAAGCAAAGGTATCATTTGGGAAGAATACTTTGAAATGATTTGGAGAAAGAAGTGGCAAACCATTCCACCATCTTTGCTAAGAAAACCCTGAATGAGGTCACAGAGAACAACAGAATAGCGCCAACTTTAACTGTCAGATAAAGACAGATGTTGCAATATGGGGAATGTCTTGCAGATAGTTGGAGGAATCCAACACACACTTCTGGGCCAAATATGGCAAACCAGTTTGAAATGGTGCATTATGGGAGCTGTCAGGAAAAGTGAGGGACATTGAGAGGAAATCGCCCTGGGAGGAATCAGCTTCTCTTTCTCTCTCCTCTAGCTCCACACTGACCAAATAATAACTCTGTGAATTTTGAAAGGTCAGAAGACCTAGAATTCCCATCAGAGCTGGGAATAGTGACTCTGTAGAAGCAGTGGTTGATAGTGTCAGAAACATCAGGAGCCCAGAGACACCTCACAGTCATGACTCGGCAAGGGTGCCACCTCTCAGATCACATCATGAGCTACACCTCAGGGTAACTCGCTGACCTCTCCATGAAATGAGAAAAGGACTTCAGGTAACCAGCAGCTGTGTGATTACCCATCAGCCAATATTCCTGCTAAGTCTGAGACCACTCTTCCCAGATACCTTATGAGTACAAGGACAGAGTGTTCCACTGGTTTGGAAGGATGTTTCTTGATTAACTATCTTTGCTTTATGGATTATTAAATATCATTTTTAAACCCTTCCCTTCCACTTCAGAACCAATACTATGTATTGGTTCCAAGGTAGAAGAGTGGTAAGGGCTAGGCAATGGGGGGGGGGTAAATGACTTGCTCAGGGCCACATAGCTAGGAAGTGTCTGAGACCAGATTTGAACCCAGGACCTCCCTTCTTTAGGCCCGGCTCTCAATTCACTGAGCGATCCAGTTGCCCCCTTAAATATCATTTTTAAAAAGTAAATTAAGCATTGGTTGGTAATCAGTGGGGAACATAATGGTGAGCGTTCCTGAATGACAAAAATAGAAACTTTAGCTCCTTCGTGTTACCCCAAGAAGTCTGAGGAGAAAAGCAGTCATCTGCCCCCATCCCCAGTGGTTGACGCAGAGGGGATCTGGGAAATCAGCCTTGGATGAACCACTACATCATGGTTCAGTGATTCTCCCATATTTTTCCTATAAGTATTTTTTGTCACTGTTCCGTCATGCCAGTTATGTCTGCCTCTTGGTGACCTATTGAGGGTCTTGGCAAAGATACCGGAGTGGTTTGCCATTCCCTTCTTTAGCTCCTTCTTGTTTCTAAGCCTAGTGCTCTGGGCTTAAGTAACTCTCCCTTCAGTAACTTAGTGACTATATCACTCACTCAGTAAATAATCGACGATCTCTTCTTTTCAAGTTATTCTTGTTCCTAGTCAAATCGTTCACTATCTGGATTTTGTATTGTCCTCCCTTGCCTCTGTATACGTGTGAGTGTCCATGGTCTCTTCTCCGAAGGATACTAATCCCATTGGCTGTTATCATTGGATCTGGAGGGGATGTTGGAGATCATCAACTCCACGTCTCTGGCTTTGCCTGACAACCTCAAGCGCAGAGGAGTAACTAAACTTGAGATCTGGCTCCGAGGCTGCCTCTTTCTGTCTCTGCTTCTGCCAGTCTGTCTTTCTCTGTGTCTCTCTTATTTCCCCTAACGTCTCTCTCAGGAAAATATATATGTAGATAGTTATGCTCCAGCAATACCCCTCTGGGCGTCCCAGGGATTAGTCCGACAGCGTTCTCCATAGAGGATTCGTCGTGTGCCTTTGTGGTCTTCCTAGAATCACTGCTCGTTTTTTATAGAGACGTTGGCCATTGGAGTCAGGAATACCTGGACACTTCCTGGGTTGGGCATTCAGACTTCCATCAGCCTCTTCATTCCTTCTGGTCACTTTCTCTTAGTGGTGCCAAATTACCAGGCTCCTGGATGCAAGTGACCATGATTGAACTGACCAGATGTTTTGTATAGACGTTGTCCGTATGTCCCTGCCTACTGACGCAAATGCGAGCAGGGAGAGACTCCGAGGATTTACTAAAGGCCAGGGAGATTAGATTACGTTTTGGCTTTCCCCATGATCTATGAGCTCTGACACTATCATAGAAGGAAGTCAAATTGCTCTGGCAGGATTTGCTCTCCCGAGGGACCTGCTGGCAATAACCCGCTTACGTGCCACCTTCCCATGCCCTCCCCTCCTCCTCCTCCTCCTCCTCTCCTAGGTCCCTCTAGTAGGGGAAGGGTCTCTCCAGAGGAGCTCACCGGGCATTTCCTTTCATTGTCTGTAAGACACAAGGCAATGGCAAGTCTATGTTTGTTGATGGATGCCGAGATTGCACATAGGAGAGGGCAGGGAATATCTGGGTCTTCTTCAGCTTTGGGAGCCCCAAAGCTAATGCTCTCCCTCCTCTTCATATGTCACTAGGAGTTTACTGCATCCACCCTGAATTAAGCGTCTACTCTCTAGCCAGACACGAGGTAAGAGTTCGAAATTCACCAAACAGGACAAGAGTCATTTAACTTTGGCATACCACGGAGAATCATTCAACCTGGCCTACATGGAGACTTTTCTTAACTTAATTAATCCATAGGGCTCTTGTCAGCCTGGGTCTTGTCCAAGACAAAAAGGAAACTATCTGCCTCTGCCCTCTCTTAGCTTACATTCTACTGGGGAGGGATGGGCACAAGAAAACGAAAGTTTATATACATTATACAAAGTAAATTCATGAGGGTGTATTGCCACAAGGTGAGTGTGGAGAGCTCCAATCAGGGAGGACATCCTATAGGAGGCACTCCCTGGGATTATTCTCTGGCAGGATGGATGGTAGAAGCACAGAGGAAGAGGGGACACTTTAGACATGGGCGGCCAAAGGCACTGAGGATGCGTGAGAGAAGGGGATAATATAAATGAAGACTGATAAAATAAATGGGATCCATAGTGAGGTAGAATTAAATACTGAGCTGAAGATGGCTTTGGATGGCTTATTCCAATTTATTCTGGCTTCCTCAGTAGCAACTGGAAAGGGATGCCCAGTTTATATGAATCAGGGCCGATTCTGGGTTTGCCCTCGTTTTGATGATTATGGGGCTTCTGCCTCCCAAGAGTTATAGCAATAGTCATCGGAAGTCCTGTGGCAACAACGCCTAAATTTTGAAAGTTCCATAGGATATCGATCATCAGCTTCGGTTCAAATACTGCCCTAAACAATGCTTAGGAGCTGCTCTTTCATGATTTCCACCCCTTTGTAGTCTACTTGTTCACTGGTCCATGATAGATGCCACAAGAAAGGATGACCCGCTAAGCACTAGAGGGGACCTCAGAGGCCATCTAGTTCAATCTCTTCATTTCCAGATAGAGAAACTGAGGCCCAGTGATTGACTGGCTCAGGGTCACACAGCTAGTAAGATGGAGAGCCAGATAGTAAATCCGTGTCTGCTGCTTCCAAGGCCTGTGTTCCATCCACAAGATCAAAGAAGACTGAATTTGGAGCTGTGGAGGCTGAATTGAATCTAAGCTTTGACATTTACTGGCCATAGGAAGCCAGGCCAATGAGTCACTGAGTCTTCCTGAGCCTTAGTACCCTCGGCTCTACGGTAAGGGCAACAAGCTTCAGACTGTCATCTTACAGCATTATTGGGAGGAAGTCACTTGTGAGTCTCAAAGCACCCTAGGATGGAAGTCATTTCACTCAGCCCTGGATTTTACATGCAGTAACTGGGCTTGGAGAATGTTTATGTGGTTTCTGTGTTCTAGGATCGAGGCACGATGTTCATTCCTGGCAGTCATAGCAGCAGACTCTCCCTCACCCCATTTGGGCTCTTCTTGGCATTTTTTTTGCCATTTTTTTTCTAGTTCATTTTACAGATGACAAAACTAAGGTCAATAGGGTTAAATGACTTGCCCAGGGTCATACAACTAGGAAGTAGCTGAGGTCACATTTGAATTTAGGTTTTCCTGATTCCAAGGCCAGTACTCTAACCCCTGCACCCCCTCGATGCTGCTTAGGTTCTAGGTTCATTCTCTGAAAACAAAACAATCCCTGCCATCCAGCCGTTTACATTCTAGACATCAATGGATCAATCATTAATTAAATGGCTACTGTGTGTCAACACTATAAAATGGACTGGAGATACAAAGTCGCACATGAAACAAACCCTTGTTCTTGGGAAGCTCATATTTTATAGGAGTGGTGGGTAGGAGTAGGCTGGGGGGGGGGTGAGGCAGCAGATACAAACTAAATGCAAAACAGATACAAGGTAAATTTGTGGTGGAGGCCCTTGTAGCTATCCTCTACTAGCAGGGGTCTGTTATTTGTTGACTTGAACCGTGTGTTTCTCCATCTCTTGTCTCTGCCTTTCCCTCCCCTTTCTCTGTTTCTTTCTGTCTCTCTGTCTCTGTCTCTCTCCCTACTCTCTCTCTTTTTCTGTCTCTCTGTCTCTCTCTCCTCTTTCTCTCTCTCCCTCCTTTCTGTTTCTTTATGTCTCTGTCTCTCTCTTTCCTTTCTCTGTTTCTGTCTCTATCTTTTTTCTCTCCCTCCTTTCTCTGTTTCTTTCTGTCTCTCTAACTGTCTTTCTGTCTTGCTCCCTCTGTTTGACTCTCCCTCCTCTTTATCTCTCTCTTTCAGCCTCTCTCTCTCCTCTCTCTGTTTCTTTCTGTCTCTCTGTCTCTCTCCTCTCTCTGTTTCTTTCTGTCTCTCTGTCTCTCTCCTTTCTCTGTTTCTGTCTCTCTATCTTTATGTCTCTCCCTCCTCTCTCTCTCCCTCCTTTCTGTTTCTTTATGTCTCTGTCTCTCTCTTTCCTTTCTCTGTTTCTGTCTCTATCTTTTTTCTCTCCCTCCTTTCTCTGTTTCTTTCTGTCTCTCTAACTGTCTTTCTGTCTTGCTCCCTCCTCTGTTTGTCTCTCCCTCCTCTTTATCTCTCTCTTTCAGCCTCTCTCTCTCCTCTCTCTGTTTCTTTCTGTCTCTCTGTCTCTCTCCTTTCTCTGTTTCTGTCTCTTTATCTTTATGTCTCTCCCTCCTCTCTCTCTCTCTCTTTCTTTTTCTGTCTCTCTGATTGTCTTTGTCTATCTCTCTGACTGCCTCTCTCTCTATCTCTCTCTTTCCCTCCCTTCTGTCTCTGCCTGTCTCTCTGTCTCTCATCTATCCACTCCCTATTATTTCCCCCAAGAAAACAATCCCATCCTCCAGCTAAAGACTCCTGGCCCATTGGGCTGGGAGTTCAAATGTGATGGGCTCTTGCCCCACTTCTGTATGCCATCCAACAAGCTGCCCCCCCTCCCTGGGCCTCAGTTTGCTCGTTCCTACAATGAAGGGGGTGGACGAGCTCTCCTTCCATCCACAGTCCTTCCAGCTCTCAAAGTCTATGATATAGCCAGTGACCTGAACTCCTCTCCATTTCTGCTTTGGCTGTTCTCTTTCCCTCCCTCTCCATCAGGGGGTGACAGACTCCTTTTCCTTCCATCCGGTGAAGAGTGTTTTCCTGTTCCCAGTTAGGCCTCCAGAGAGCCCCACCTCCAAGCCTGGTTTCACTTTTCTAGTCCCCACATAACTGGGGGTTGGCTTTTTTTAGTCATCTTTGGCCACTTGGCTTCATTTCTACGCTGGGGTCCTCGTTGTTGCCCTCTCCAGGCCATCGCCTGCTCTGGTACCCGCTCCCTTGGCTGCCTGGCCTCTGGACTGTCCCAGAGCTCTTCTCAGCCTGTCCATCCCCCTTGAGCCAGAGGGCACCCAACTAGCTCTTGTCCCATCTCCTGCCTTCTCCCCTCTGGAGTCTCACCTAGGAAACTAGCTGAAATCAGGAGAAAGAGCAGAGGCTGGGCCAGGCGTTCAGTGCCTCTGAAAGGCCCAAAAGAAAAGAGAGAAAGAAAAGAGCAGCACGTGAACGTTTTCAGTGGAGATGTGTAAACAGAGGGACATGTGAAAGGGAATTCCCCTGGCCTGGCCAAAGCTGGGGAAAGAGGGAAGTTATGATAAGGAAAAGGAACATCTGGCTAAAAATAACAGCTCCCTCCTCTTCCCTCCCTCCCCCGAAACTGGCTGTGCCAGCGGTTAACCCTTCCTTGTCCATCCGAGTCATGGGGGGCAGGATCTCCATGGACAAGAGAACTTGGGGAGCCCCGGACTGGCTGGACCTGCTGATGGGTGGGTGCCGTGACAAGCAGGACAGAGAACAAGTCTTTTATGCTCTTCCAACCACAGAAGCAGTTAGAGTTTCCCAAAATGGTGCTGATGAATATTTATTGCATTGAATGACATAGATGAAGATCTCTGTAAAACCCTGGAGATGTCCCGTAGGCCCCCCATCTGTAAATAATCAAACAAGCCAGCCTGATATTGTTATTGTTCTTGTTTTTCTTTAATGCTTACTTTCAGTCTTAGAATCAGTGTCATGAATTGGTTCCAAGGCAGAAGATAGGTAAGGACTTGGGCAATGGGGGTTAAGTGACTTGCCCAGGATCACCCAGCTAGGAAGTATTTGAGGCTGGATTGGAACCCTGGACTGGAGTCACTAGGTTTGGCTTTCAATCCACTGAGCTAACTAGCTGCCCTCCTGGCCTTTGGTTTTCAGAAGGCTGGACGCGGTCCATGATAACTGAAAGGATAAGGGAGGGGGAGCCAAGAAATGAGGTGTCTCCAGTGTGCCTCCATTTCCTTTTGCCCCAAGAAAAGACTCCTGTAGAGAGTTTTACTGTTCTTGTTATGCCCCGGAGCCTCCCTTGGCCTCCCCAAAGAGCAGGATTATGAAAGGCTGGCCCAAGGGAAGAATGAGGAAAGGCCAGTCTGTCTGGCCTGAGCACCAGGCTTAGAGAAGGCTTGGGGTCTTCCCTCCCCTCACTTTTTTATCCTTTTGTTTTTATGTTCTTTTCTCCTCTTCCTCCTTCCTGGTCAGGAGGAGGCCAAGCGGAAATGCTGAGCTCCAGCCCCTTGGCAGAAGGGGGCCCTGGTTGGGCCCAGCCTTTTCTGTCCTCTCTGGGGGCTGCCAATCCCACCTCGGCCAGTGCCACCTTCCTGGGTGAGCCCATGTCGGCTGGCTGGCACGGCCCGTACTCTGCCCTTGGGGAGCTTGTGGCTGCAGATGGCTCTGGGAAGCCGAGGCATCCTGGGCCAGAAGTCTGGCCTCCAACCACGTGGCATGTTCCAGGGGCGGCTCCCCTGTAGACACAAGAGCCAACCCAGGCTTCAAGCCAGTGGCAGGCCAGCTCCCCCTGAGATTAGGGAGATCAGCCTGGGAGAACACGGTGAGCCAGGGGGCTCAGCAGGCCCCACCTCTGCCCTGTACTTCCTCCCTGGGCACGTCCCAGGCATGCTGGGCTCTGGAACAGAGAAGGAGGAGGGGGAGGAGGAGGAGAGGGAAGAGGAGGAGGAGGAGGAGGAGGAGGAGGAGGAGGAGTGGAAGGGGAGAAGGAGGGGGAGGAGGGCTCTATCAGAGAGTGGGGGTGGAGGGGCTTGCAGGATGGGGCAGCCTCCTTCAGGACTAAGAGCCCATTGTCCTCCAGAGGGAGGCCCCAGCTCTCTCCCATCCAGAAGGCACCTACTCATTCTTCGGACCCCAGGCAAGGCAAAGTACAATAGGTCTAAATACAGGAAAAAAAATAAACAAAACAAAGCTCTGGAAAGCCCAAACTCTGGCAGAGGAGGGCCCAAAAGGTCTTGGCACATAGCAATAATAAACATGTTCACAGAACTTCTAGGTTGGCAAAATGCTTTCCATGGATTATCCCATCTGATCCCCGTAAGCCTGGTCTTATTATTATTATTATCCTCACTTTTCACAGGAGGAAACTGAGGCTGAGACAGAGAAGTGACTTAGCCAGGTCACACAGGGAGTAAAAGTCTCTAACATGGGATTCGAACCCAAGTTTCCAAGTCCAGCACTCTAAAATGTTGGTGCCAAAAGAGATCTTGGAGCGTAGACGTCTGACCTGAGTGGCATGGGAGAAGCCAACAGGTATTTATTAAGCACTCACACTGTGCCAGGCTCAGTGCCAGGCTGAGAAGACAAGAAGTCAGTCCTTACAGCCAAGGAGCATCCAGGCCAATGAGGAAGACAACATGCTCTCTGCTCTGTCCACGTAGGATGGAGATGGGATAAATTGGGAGTAGTCTGGGGGGAGGCACTAAAACAAGGAGGCACCCTCCAAAGGCTTCTTCTGGAAGCAGAGACGTCAGCTAAAACTTAAAGGAAGCCAGGGAGGGAGAGGATCCCAGGCATGAATGCCACCCCTTTATGGGAGGAGTAGCGGGAAACTGCAGGGTCACTGGATCATAAAGTACTCGGGGAAGGGAGCCTAGAAAGGGAAGAAAAGCTCCTATGATGAAAGGCTTTCAGAGCCAAATAGAGGATTGTTATATTTGATGCTGGAGCTGCCATCATTTATTGACTCTGAGGGTGACGTGGTCAGACCTCTACATTAAGAAGATCCCTTCATTCATGGGCAGTTGGGTGCCTCAGTGGACTGAAAGCCAGGCATGCAGACAGAAGGTTCTAGGTTCAAATCTGTCCTTGCTGCATGACCCTGGGCAAGTCACTGCCTAGCTTTTACTGCTCTTCTGCTGTGGAACCTCTTCTGAGTATTGACTCTAAGACAGAAAGTGGGGGTTTAAAAAATCCATTTGACAACCTAGAGGCGCGTCTTCAGGAAGGTAGATTCACCAAGAGGCTGCTGGGATAGTCCAGCCCATGCCAAAGGTGTGCCCTTGTTTGGGGGGTAGAACATGGCCCTTCTGAGCTGGGATGGTTCTTAAAGGGTGGGAAGTCCAGTCTGTTCATTAGATAGATACGGACACTGAGGGGCAGAGAAGTCAGTGGCAGCATGGAGGAGGCCACTTACCGAAAGATTTCTGTCCTGGGCACATCCAAAATGACTTGGGCACCGAGTGAGAAATGTTGGGCAAGACGATGCTGCCCAGAGAAGATGAAAAGCCAAGAAGGGGGCAGCAGCAGTCACTGGCCTGTGTCCAGGACCCTGGATAGAGCCCCTTGTAGGCAGTAATGCCTTTGATTAACTTGCTAGACAGCTCAGAATTAGTCATACTAGACAGATCACTATTTGGCATTGAGGCTAAAAAGTGCTTTCCTTGCCACAGCCCTGGAAATGGGTGATGCTGGCATTAGTTTCCACCTTCCTCCCCCATTTTACAGATGAGAAAATTGAGGCTTCACAAAAGAGGTCTGCGTAAAACCACAAGAAATGGAGGCAAGATTTGAACTCAGTGCTGCTGACTTCAAGACAGGGCTCTTCCATTAAATGTAAGTGATTGAGGCTGGCATCCTGGGATTTGCAGCTGAAACATGCCATCCATGCCAGAGACTCCCAAAGAGATCAGCTAAGCTTAGTCCTGAGTTAACATAAACTAGAACACGCCATTCCCTGAACCTTTCAGTGAATTAAGACTTTACTATATAACAGAAGTCACGTAAAGTGATTGAGCAAGGCAGTCTCTCCTCTAGAGCTGGCTCCGTTCCATGAACAGGATTTGTTTTTGCTTAAGGCAAAATCAGTGGTTCAAAAGAACACCTAAGAGCTGGACTGAATAACCTGAGTCAGCTCATGCCAAAGGCTGCTCTGAGGTCTCCCTGTCTCCCATCTTCCCCCTCTGCACACAGATGAAGGTGCCAAAGGAACCTTCTTTTTCTCCCTCCCTTCCTCTGGAATACTCCTTCTCCTTCACCACCCAGGTAAAACACAACAGTTTTAGCCTGGCATTCAAGGCCCTCCAAAATCTCTTTCCATATTTATTTCTCATGATTCTTCTTCCCCTTTTCTCTGCCCTGGCTAAAATGAAACATCAATCATTCTCTGGTCAGTCAGTCAATATTTATTAAGCGCCTACTATGCGCCAGGCTCACTGGGTTAAGGGCCAGGGATACAAATAGGGGAAAGAAAGGCAGTTTCTAACCTCAAAGAATCTGTAATCTGAAAATAAAGGAAGATGGTTCCGAGAAGAAAGCTGAAAAGTGGGAGGAGGAGAATGTTCCTGGTCCAGGGGGAATTCTCTGCTCCTCTTCTTCCCTCTTGGGCTTGGACATCTTGTCTTTACATGCCTGAAGTGGACCCTCCTCCTGGTTTCTGCCTGACAAAATCCTGCCCTTCCTTCAGGGCTCCAGGCGTGTCCAGGAAGCCTTCCTGGAGCCACAAATCCCTCCTCTACTAGTGAGATTTGTCAGAACTGCTTAGAACAGTGCCTGACACCTAGTAGGGGCAACTGACATGCCGGTTCCCCTTGGGTTCCCCTTCTCCCTGCCTCCAATTCAATTCCTTTCTCTTTACACTTGCAGAAGGTCCATTCTATAAAAGAGAAATCTCTTACTTGGGCTGCGTTGCCTGGCCTCATCTTTATTATATTCTAACGAGCAGTTTAATGATTGACGCACACACTTGATCTCCATGACGGTGTTTTTAAGCATTTGGAGGGTATAAAGTTTATAATATTAAATACAAAAAATTCCCTGTATCCATCCATAAATTACTAAGTTCTCATTGACAGAAGAGGGGATGGGAACTGGACCCTTTGGTTTCAGTGGCATAAAGGAACTCCCAGATGATGAAACTTTGTCCATTAATGCCATCTTGGCATTAATTGGCATCTTCTCTGCACCCTATAGTCTTAGATTATTGCTTAGAGCCACAAAAGTCCAGTGACTTAGCCAGGGTCATAGCTGGTATGTATCAAAAGTGGGATCTGAATCCAGGTCTTTCTTCCTGACTTTCTTCATCTTTCTACTGTATCTGACTCTCCCTCACCCCATTTGGGGTTTTCTTGGAAGAGATACTTCAGTGGTTGGCCATTTCTTTCTCCAGTTCATTTGACAGATGAAGAAACTGAGGCAGACAAGATGAAGTGACTTGCTTAGGATCACACAGTGAGTGTCTGAGGCCACATTTGAACTCAAGAAGGTAAATCTAAATTAATATGTTTTTGGTCTTGTTTTGTTTGCTCTTATTTTTTTTTAAACCTTCATCTTCTGCTTTAGAATCAATACAGGCAGAAGATAGATGAGGGCTGGGCAATGGGGGTTAAGAGACTTGTCCAGGGTCACACAGCCAGGAAGTGTCTGAGGTTAGATTTAAACTCAGGACCTCCCATCTCTAGGGCTGGCTCTCAATCCACTGAGCCACTCAGCTTTTAAAAGTGATGTGAATGTCTTTAATTCCTATTCTCTAGGTGTGTGGGCTGACATGACCTCTCTGGTCCTCTCCACCTGAAAAGCAATACTTTCTCTATCTAACCCAACAGGCCTATATTTAGGCTTTGATTAATTATCAAATTTAATTTGGGCATAATCAATAATCTTTCAAATATAAATATACAATATTTTATAGAAATATATTATAAAATATAAAAATAGCTTTCAAATATAATTTGAATGATTATTCATGAATTGCATCATTATTAATTATGTCCTAAAGGGGAGTTAACTACCACTGGCACTTTTTGATAGTGCTAATGATTGGAAAGATTCTCCTGCTAGCAGGTCTCCATGGGCTTCTTTGCCACTCCCTCCCCCTACAGGGACTTCTAACCTTTGGATCCAGCACCGCAGGGCTGATCTCTTTTCCACATGACGGCCTTTCAAATATTTGAAAACAGCCATTGTGTCCCATCTTTTCTTCTCCATGTCAAGCAGCCCAATTCCTTCAACCATCTGCTTATATGGCCTGGACTCTTGCGAACAAAATGTACCCCAGATTTAGAATGAAGGGGTTCACTAGGAACCTCAGCTCTGACACATGACCTTTGTGATTTGGGGAAAATAAGACCCTCCGTTTCCTCAAGGGTACCATGAAGTAGGTGGCCCTTCCAAGCTCTCGACCTACAACCCAATGACTCTTCACCATCCAGGTGGCCTTCTTCTATCAGCTTTGGTTGGCCCTTTAATACTGCTGTGACCCAATTTGTGAGGATTTTGAGTCTCTCCAGGCTCAGAGTGCTCCCGATTGGGCCTGAGGATCTTGACTCTCATCTGTCTCCTCAGTTCATCCCAGACGGGGCCTTTTAAACCAGACTGCTCATTTCTCTCCCAGAATTCCATCCTCTAAGCCCTTCTCTTCTCCTCGGGACTGATCCATCCCAACGTCTCTCTCCAGACCACCCTCTGCCTTGGTGATCTTGGATAATGAAAGGAAAGTGGAAGAGTGAGAGAGGAATGAAGCAAGGCAAAAATCAGCAAAGGGAGCATCCCCATTCTGACCTGCTCTTAGTGTCCCTTTACAGAATAACCCTTCCACGGCTACGGTAAGACAAGGTAATCCACATTTTATTGAGCACTTCGTATGTGTTGGAATTATGTTGAGATATAACTTTATTTATGATGATTTATTTATTCCCCAATTAAATATATACTTTTCTTTAAATTTTAAGTCCTAATTTCTCTCCCTCCTTCCCTCTCATCTCAGCCCTAGAAGGTTAGCAAATTGAGGTACGAGTATAACAAAAAGAGAGTTCCTACCCTCCAGGAACTTTTAGTAAAATGGGGGAAGGCAAGACCCAAAGGAAGGTCTATAAAGGAGGGAGAGGTACCCAAGAGAATATGGTGTCACAGTCCAAGACTTGGACAAGAGCTAGGATTGGAATAAAGGTTGGCCCATCTCGGCCCCTCCCCAAAATGGAGGTCCCCCAAAGGACCTCACCAATGGGAGAAGGGGGCTGGTATGGTAGAGGGATGTTGTTT